>NW_026618080.1:0-13893 GCF_000801105.2 Raphanus sativus
TTTGAATGTGATTTGTTGGGTTGTAGGAGGTGGTTTTAACTTTAATTTTTACCTACAACCTCTAAAATCACCAATTATGTTTTTATATTGGTTTTTAAAGCTACATCAAAAATGTAGAGAAAATGACTGTAACTACCTTATTTTCTAAAGCTCTATTTTTTTGCTGTAGGAAATATATTGCTGTAGCAATAAATTTTAAATCTACATCACTTAAAGTTAAATCAAAAAATTCTACAACCTAAATCCTATATTAAATTTTCTCTAGGTACAACCAAACCAATCACTCCCTGTCTTGGTTTATAAAATTTGTTCCAACTAAAAATTCACATTAAAACCAAAAATATCAAACTTATTTCAAAAGCATAAGAGATATGAATACCAAACGCTAAATTTTTTTTTTTGGTAAAATGTTAAGATTTATACAATTTTTTTTTTAAAAAAATTTACAATATTGCAGCAGCAACTTATTACAGCAAACTAGAAACCACAACAACCCTTAAAACAAGAACAGAAACAAGAACAGACAAGAACAGAAACAGAAAAGAACCTCAAGGAGGTCTGGTACAAGAGAAATAAAATTGCAGAAGAGAGTGAGTTGAGGATGACGTAGCCGGGATGGAGAGCAAACGATCTCTGATGAGTCTGTCTAGGGAGGCGCGAAGGACTTCCGGGGTTGAGACTGATGAGGTAAAAATTCTTGCATTTCTCTCCCTCCATAGGAGATATATTGTTGATTGCAAGAGGAGTTTGAGCAGAGAAGTAGCTTGAGGACGGACTCATACCTAAAGATTATAACAACACCATCATCGCACTCATACCTAAAGTTCCTGAAGGCTGTAGAATGGGGAATTCCGACCTATCAGCTGCTGTAACCTAATGTATAAGATCATCACAAAGATAATATCAAAGAAGTTAAAGCGGGTTCTGCTAGAATGCATCAGTCCGAATCAAGCTGCATTCTTAAAAGGTAGAAGCTTGGGTGAAAATGTTTTGCTGTCCACAGAGCTTATAAGGGATTATCAAAAGGCTACTTGTCAAAGAAGCTCCATGCTCAAGGTTGATATACGAAAGGCATTTGATACGGTCACTTGGGACTTTGTTTCTAAGGTTCTTGAAGCGCAGGGGTTTCTTCCTCTATTCAGAACCTGGATACGTGAGTGTATATCAACGCCTAGATTCTCGGTTGCATTTAATGGAGAACTGGCTGGTTTTTTCAGGGGCAAAAAAGGGCTAAGGCAAGAAGACTCTATCTCTCCATATCTTTTCATTATGGTTATGAAGTGTTGTCTAAACTTCTGGAGAGAGCTGCTGAAAATAGGCAATTTCGTCTACACCCGAAATGCGAAGATCCGAGACTCACTCATAGACAGGAGTCCTTACCAACGTTAATTTGTCTCGTCATATGGAACATTAGGGTTAGAAGTCAAAAATATATAAATTATACTCCCTCCGTTTCCTAAATATAAGATGTTTTAGAATAAAAACACGTTTATTAAGAAAATCATTTTTTATCTAAAAACTATTATTAAAGTTATAAATTAAAAACTATCTTACCAACTATAAAATAGAACTATTAAATTTGATTAGTTACACAGTTTTTTGATAAAGTTAAAGTTACCTAGAAATATGAGAACATCTTACATATTGAAACAAAAAAATTATTCTAAAACATCTTATATTTAGGAACAGAGGAAGTATTACTTTTTATCATTTTTGAGAAATTTTGAAAACGTGGTAGTTACGAATACATGGTTTTAGTTAAAGATTCCACAATGTTCATATTATATAGATAATACTACTAGCTACTAATAGATAAAATAAACACACTAGTTTTATCATTTGGATTTCGAGTTAAAGTTGCTTGAAAAAGACTTAGGATTGAGAGGGTAAATTAGGGCCGTCTTAATATTGTACAAGGGCCCTGGGGCAAACATTTTTTTAAGGCCTATAGTAAATTAATTTTTTAGTTGGTAAAAATTTCTGAAATTGTGAGCATCGAATATGCTTATATTCTCTTTGTAATTTAACTAGAAAAAATTGTGATACAACTTTTTAATCAATACTATTAAAACAGAAGGCCCTTTTTTTAGGTGCCCTCCTGTTTCAACAATATTTACCATTTTTTGCCACTGTATTATTTTTAAGCTATGTTTTTAATTAAAATCAGTATTTTTGTAATTTTTTTTATTCAAACAGAAACACATATGTGATAGCTATGTAATTCTTTTTATTTTCGTAATACATTCAAAGTAATCGAATATACCCTAAATCCCTAATAATACTGAACGACATATTACCTGAAATCCCTAATAATACTAAACGACATCTATTTAGTTTGATTTTGTACCACTTTCAACCGTGGTTTTTCGAAGATTATACAGATGAAGCTTGATACAAATGCTTTGAAACTTCCATTCCTACGATTGGCAAAAATATGCTTGATGATTTTTCTATTCTATCCTCCACTGATCTCCCGAACATCATATGTGAGTTTTATTTCTTTGATGCGATTCTTTTGTGTTCATCCGATAAGCAATATGTGTTGTTGATTTTAGTTTTTTTTTCTGGGTTTCATTTTGATGAGTTTAGTAAGAAGCTGTACAGATTGTGAAGCCTGCGGAAGGAACAACCACACCCGCTTTTTTCTTCTGAGTTGTCATGGTCGCTGCTGATTTTCGGGCTAGGAGAGGAGGCGAATCAATCGAGATGAAGGAGAAGATTGATGTCAATAAGAAGCCAATGACTAGGTATATACTTCTTTGCCCGAATTGAGTTTTATTTTGGAAACCCCAACACTTGATTTTGCTAAGATCCCAATTTCTTTCATTGTATGGTTTTGTTCTTGCTTCCACTGTCTGGGTTTCTTCTTGCGTATTGGGTTCGTATCGTACTTATTCCGATTTCGTTTCAATTACTCTGTTTTATTCTCAGTGAACGGTTATCTTCACCCATCTTTAAAGAGCTCAAAGTTTAAGCTTTTTATGTTTCTGCAATGTCTTTACAGAAAATAGTTTCTTTGTCTTCCCAAATTGATATGCTGATGAATCATTAGTAATGAGTACCTTATTTGTCTCAGATATTTTAAGGAAGCCAAACATTAACCCTGTTGTCTGTTTATTTGACCCTGGAGAAAAGACTTCTGTGGAGGGTCCTGTCACACCTTTTATTCTCCATAATTCTTTTTCTCTGCTTATGTATTTCCAGCTAATAAGTATAAGTGTTCTTGCTTTGAAACTTGGACTTTATTATATGTACTGATGCTTTTTGATCAGCTTAATGAGCAGCGTCAAACTGATTCCTGAGCAGCGTCGAACTGGTGGAAGGGTGATATGGAGAGCAGGAAGCGTGATGGTGGTTTATCATGGGTGTGACTCCTTCTGCGATCTCTAATCAAATTGCCAGACCTGAAGAAACTCTTTTTTTTTGTTCCAGATGTATCTTCAGCTGGCATTAAAGCAACAAAATGCCAAGTAGTCTAAACGCACCTCCGGAAATCAAAGATCCGATTGTCAAGAACCCGATTCGCAAGGAGAGTATGACAGAAGAAGAATCTGAGTTTAACAGTCTATTAAACAGCTTAGGCTCACGTTTTCACGAGTGGTGGGGTACTGGTGTGATTCCGGTGAGCGCTGACTTACTACCTCATACGATTCCCGGTTAAAAAACACATTTCAGGCTTCTTCCTATAAAACTCTCCCTTGCCATTTTGCTCTTGGTAAGATGCTTTCTAATTCCTACTTACATTTTTCTCGGAGGGTTCTGTTTCGTGTGCCAAAATTTTTGACTTGAAATATGCACTTTACAGGTAGGAACAGGAATCACTAAGAATTGGCAACGCTATACTTAAGCCCTGGGAGAAAAGTTTGATTGCAAAGATTGCCGTGAAGCGAGGTATCCAGAATTCAAATAACAAACTGATGGCGGATGAGATATTAGTGTTTGTACATAATTCTCTTTCTCTGCTTATGTATTTCCAGCTTAGAAATAAAAGGGAAAACAGAATTTAATATAAAAAATAAGTCAATGTTTATATACCTTTGTATTTTTATATGTGGCCAAGAGAACGTACCCACACTGAAAAAAATAATATATAAAGCATGTATATATTTTAATTTTTAATTAAAATTTCTGACAAAAATAATTAAATCCATATTTTGAAATGGGTGTAAAAATCAATATTATTAAGGTAGAATCACAAAATTGGATCCAACTGGTGTCTAAAATTGGTTACAACCTTATATTATTTAAAATAAATAGATAATTATTGTGAAATTTGAAAATTCCTTTTAAACTATTTTAAATTTTTTATTTTGAATTTTAAATATTTATTTATTTATTAAAATATTAAACTAACAAAATTCAAAATAAATAAATATATAGATAAATAAGTATATTTATTATTTAAAAAATGATATCAGTCTTAATATTTTGTTTATACACTCCATAATTAAAAATAAGTCTAAATCAATTATTTATCAAATATAAAATACATATATATATATATATAATATATATATATATATATTAAGCTTCAGGATATAAATCGAGAATCAAAGTCTAACAGAAACAGAACCGAATCAATTTAACAAAATATCTGAATGGTTCTTACATCTCTAAAATAGAAAAACTAAAATCAAACCAAGAATCAAATGGGTATCCGAATATCTCAAACACATTTTATATATCTAAAAATATTAATTATATTTAGTTTTAAAGTTATCAAATAGTCTAAAAATATTATTTATAAATCGAACTGCCCAAAAACTAGGTTACTCTATTATTTTTTATCTGTAATATTTAAAAGTATCCTAATTTCTTGATAGAACTGAATCACTTGAATATATTTTATTCAAAAAATTAAATTTATCCTATTTATCCGTTATTTTATCCAAAATGAATTTTAACTGAACTATTTAAAATTAGCCAAAAGTGGGAGCCGAACTCAAATGTTAATTATCAACAAGATCAAACTCGACCAAAGCAAATCTCTGAAACTAAAACGCACACACACACAAACTGAAAAATGAAAAATCCAAGGTAACAAACAGAAATATATTTTTTCTTTATTTAAAATTTTCAAAATACCTGTCTTCCTCTTAAGGAATTCATTTGTTTGACGTTTTGGATTGCTATAACTGATTATCAAACTCCTCCTGCAATTCGATCACCATTCTCTCTTCATCCGCCAAGAATAACCACCTATTAAAAGACATATAAAGTTTAGGCAAACAAAACAAAGACTGAAGAAGAATAATAAAAAAACCATGGATTGGATTAAGTTGTATACTTTTTGAGATTGGGCGGAGTATGTTGAACCAACGGAGACGGCATGATTTCCCGGTGCGTTGAAGAAGACCTTTGGATTGAATTGAGCTCCACTCACGCGGACCGTATCTTTGATGAACACTTCGTCTTCTTCGGCTTTCCATGGCCCTTTCTTTATCAATTCTTCTTTGCCGCGTCCATGTATTTTTGTTTTAAATCGGTCTCTGTTTGGTAAATCGTGATGTTTTGTCTCAAATATCTAACCTGAAATAATAATTAGGAAACAAGAATATTTAACAAACAGATTTAATTTCTACTAAAATATTAAACAAAAAAGCTCTAACCGGTGATATAAGGAATCAAAAAGAATGACCAATTCCTATGCGTTCCTTAAAAATTACATCATTTATGAATAATGGTAATGACCAATTCCTATCTATTCCTTAAAAATTACACCATTTATGAAGAATTTTTGTTATGTGTAACAAAAACAAAAGTAATAAATTTTTCTTTTCATTTCTTTTATTTTGTTCCTGCAATTTTTTTCCTACTCATTCATATTCCTATTTTAATGGTCACCAGTTAAAGCCAAAGACAAATGAATACGCAGTTGACATATGAATTCGTAAAAGAACAAAGATAGAAAAGAGAACATGTTCATATTGGAGAGCAACGAATCCGCGGTGTCCTCCGGTTTTGGTCGCTGAATCGGCATAGATCGTAGAAGACTTTTTTTTTATGAACAACGATCGGAATCGACTTTGGTTTGTGTTACATAGAATATAACTTATGGGATTTTTTTAATATAACTCATGGGCTTAAGACTCATTTTGCTTAAACCCAATATTAAAAAAACAATTCATCAAACCCCATTGTAAACTAAGGTTTTTATTTTCAAGTATAATTTAAATATTGACTATGTTTATTAAAAAATTTAGTTTATTTATATTATTATTTAAATATCTCATATTCATCAACCTCTTTTTTCATCTATAATATTATTTAATTATCTCATATGAATATATATATATATGTAAATTAAAGAAGATATTATTATTAAATTTTTTACATAATAAAAATTTACCAAAGCAAAGTTTTCAATTTTTTTAACATCTTATAATTAAGTTTTAGATCTAAACATAAGTAAAAATACAAACTTATCATAAATAACCAAAGAGAATAAGTTTTTTGAAATACAAATATAAAACTTTAAAATAACTTATTCTCTAATCAAATGATTTTTTTTTCAACCATTCACAATACTAACATTTTGTATATATGAAAACCAATATAAACCTAAAAAACAACTTCTAACATAAATCATTAAAACACTTGATATACATTTTATGTTGAAACACATAATATATACAAACATAAATTTGCCAAAGAAACATATCCGCCATTGTCACTTTCTCAAAACATAAATTAAAATCTCAACTATTTAACTCGGTATATTATCAAAACATGAGTTACAATCTAAAACGTGTAACTCGAATTAGTATTACGCATCGTTATAATAGTATAGATTATACTTCAAAACCAAATTATACAATGTTTGATGTTTAAACTTTACAGGAAACAAATCCCGTCCGTCCAAAGGAAACATACCCGCCCTCTTAACGGTTGCTTGCCACGCAATCTGTCGGTAAGATTATACGTTATCGTAGTTGATATATATATATGTTGGACCAAACCAAATTTATTAACGACAATCGATCTCAATCCAGATATTCATGCCTAAACACACTTATGAAAAATTGAATAAAAGCATAAATTTAGAACAAAACGATTATCCCGCCCTTATCCCGCCCTCTAAAGGGCGGGTCAAAATCTAGTACTGTTTAAATCTAAATCAGAAATGCCAATGATAATAATTAGGGCCCCTAGTATTATAGGATTTGAACCGGACCCGGGACAGTCGCACCGCCACCCTCCCTATTGAGCCGACACCGTAAATATTACGTTTCATGGAGGCCAAAGAATTCCTTCTTCTTGATAATGAGCCATCTTGGAGCTTCAAAGTTGTTCCTTCGTCAACAAGGGTTCGTACAACCTTCATTTCCCAGTTCCTCTATGCGCTTTTGGTTTGCAAGGTTCGGTCTCTTTTTCTTTGAAATTTGTTAGAAGAAATATGGATCTATACATCTATGACATACATTCATTTTAGTAATAGATGTTTTAATTTTTGTTAGTTTTTGAAAACAAAAAGTGCACGTAAAATAACTTTTGTTTTTTTTTGCATCCGCTTCTAGTGTTTCAAAACGTAAGACCGAATCTATAAACTGACATTCGAGTTATGTAAAACTCCATCTGGTTGATTTAAATATAGAATATTGTTTGGTTTGGGTTGATTTTTATTTGATTCGGGGTTTTTTTGCCCTACTAATCCACACAATCTTGATACTTTTTCTCATAGCTTAGCCTAGTATGTTTCTTCTCATTACCTGAAAATTAATTTTTTAAAAATTGGTTGTGACAATTCCATAGTTTTTTTTGTGAAGAAGCGCTTTGACTATTCCATAGTTTTATTTTTGACAATTCCATAGTTGTTGCTCATTTTGAGTTATTCTGTGGACCAGGTGGGTTTTTCATATGTTGTTTTCGAAATTCTATATATAGCCTTTTATCCATTAATTTATCTTGAAGTGTTCACTATAATTTGAGTAATTGCGTGAATATCCAAAAGATTCGAAATTCTATATAGAGCCTTTTATCCATTGAAATGTTCACTATATTTTTGAGTAAAGATCCAAAAGAACAAAAATAAATCATTGTCAAAGTATACTTTTGGTTTTTTAATAAAAAAACTAATTAAATAGGTAGATGCAATTATTGATATAAACCTCTTGACAAAAAAATATTGATGCAAACTTTAATGAATGGAATCTTGTAACTTTAGATTTCAGATTAAAAAATCAATTCACAAATAGTAATATATATAGATAAAATTATATAGTAATTCATTTATTTAATTTTCTTTAACATTTTATCATTATTTTATTATTTTAATAATTTACTACTATTATTTTAATTTTAGTTGAATGATATTGGATCCTGTGGGTACCTGACGGATCTAAATTCAAAAATATATTCTTTATGAGTTAAATCTGGATTCCATCCGTGGCTATCCTAGTATGGCTCTGATGTTTTGGCTAGTAGTAAAGTTTATAAGAATTATTTACTATATACTATTTGAGAAGAAGTTAAAAAATATACTATTTAAGAAACATTATAATATTTAAATAATGATATTTGTTATCAATAGAATGACTTTTGGGATTTTTAGAAAAGTAAATTGATCCACTTAAAAATATATTATACTTTTCATTAAATTAAACAAATAATAAATGATATATAACAACTATTTTTCTTTAAATAAAAGTTACGAAATTATCTTATATGATTAAATACATGTCAATTAATGATTTTGAATTATAAAGAGTCATTAACAATTTTTGTATCCTCTATCATTTTTTTAGTTTTATATTATTAAAACAAATTAAACAAATTAACCATATAACAACAATTTAAATTTTTGGTATATTTAAAATTTTAAAAAGTTATAAATTAATAAAACTGTCAAATTTCACATTAAAAATTTGTAATCAAAGGTTTCATTTGTTTGCCAAAAGATACATATGATCATAAAACTATATGAGTAAGAAATATTTTTAACAGATAATCAGAATAAAATATATATTTATTTAATATAGTTTAATTAAATTGTATATCATATCCTAAAAAAATATTTAAATTTCAAAACTTGTATTAAGGAAGTATTGAGAATTGAGTATTTTAATGTCAAAATTTACATTGAATTTTTTAAAACGATTTTAAATTACTTAAACTATTAAAAAATTCTATATTAATTTTTTATCAATGATTTAAGGTTTTGTTATAGAAAGATACACATGATCATAAAATAATATGAGTAGGAAGCCTCATTTAATATATAATCATATTAAAATATATTATATATCTATGTTTATACTATTTAAATTAATTGTATATCATATTAAATAGGTAAAAGTGATTATTTGAATTTGTTTATTATAAAATAATTGTAAATAAATAAAATAATAGTTTTGATTTATGTGTTTACACTAATTAAGTTATATATGTAATAATTATTGGCTTCTCAATTATTTCATATATATTTATTATTTTATTATTTGGTAAATAAATGAAATATGTAAAACTATGTACTCCTGTACCATTTTAAGTAATGTTTAAGGTTTTTACATAAAGATTAAGAATATACAAATTTCTATGTGATTTATCTTGGTTACATAAAATTGCATTAAATAAAACCAGTTTAACAAATAAGAAAAACATGTAGTATTTTGTAATTGGTTGCAAATTTTAATTGATATTAAATTTTATTTTGAAATGTGAGAACATCATTTATTATGAAACAAAATAAAAATGCTTAAACACCAATTAAAATGGTAGGGAGGGAGTATAATAATGGTTATCATACGCAAGCACGCATCGTAATCTAGTATATATATATTTAAATAAGGAACAATACTTAGGTTCACCCCTGAGGTGAACTTCTTAAATTCACCTCACTTCTATTAACCAATTAAATCTCCACGTAGGATTAATGATAAAAAAATATCAAATACATTTTTAAAAATTCAAAAAATCTTTTAAATGTCAATTTTAACAAAATTAATACCGTAAAATAAACTCTAAATCCAAACCGTAACCCTAAACCCAAACCATATACCCTCAAGGGTTTGTGTTTAGGGTTTAGAGCTTAGTTTTAGGGTATAGAATTTGATTTTAGGGTATAGGGTTTGGGTTTAGTGTATGGGTTTAGGATATATAATTTTATTTTAGGATATAGAATCTAGAATTTAGGGTATAGGGTTTGGGTTTAGGGCTTAGGATTTGGGTTTAGGGTATAGAGTTTAGGTTTAGGGTTACGGTTTGGATTTAGAATTTAGTTTACGGTATTAATTTTGTTAAAATTGACATTTAAAAAAAATTTTGGCTTTTAAAAAATGTATTTAATATTTTTTGTCGTTAATCCTACGTGGCGATTTGATAGGTTAATAAAGGTGAGGTGAATTTAAGAAGTTCACTCAGGAGTGAACCTAAGTATTTTTCTTAAATAAGCAGTGATCCACCTCCCAAAGCATCCAGCTATAAATTGTGATCTTTGCATTTGGAGAAAATCAGAATTTTATCACCACAAAACTCACTAAAAATGAATGAGAAGGAGCTCCCCGAGCAGTTGAGAGATGATAACTTAAGCGAAGAAACCAAGACATTAATCTCTTCGCTTCCTTCGACCAAAGATTTTATAGGGAAGCTCTACAACTACCAAGGATGTTGGTACTATCCCAACACCCTCCAAGGTGTCCTGAACTTCCAGAAAGGTTTCAAGCCTCAAGAAACCGACATAATCATCGCTTCTTACCCTAAATCTGGCACCACTTGGCTCAAAGCTCTCACTGTCGCTCTCCTTGAGAGATTGAAGGACATTTCTTCTTCTGATGCGCTTCACCCTCTGCAATCAGATAATCCTCATGGCATAGTACCCTTCTTGGAGTTCGGTTTGTATCTCAAAAGCTCAACACCTGACCTGACCAAGTTCTCATCTCCCAGGCTGTTCTCGACACACATGCCGTTACATACGCTTCAAATACCCTTCGAGGACTCTCCATGCAAGATCGTATACGTGTGCAGGGACGTGAAGGACGTGTTGGTATCGCAATGGTATTTCAGGTGCGCTTATCTTCAAAAAGAATTAGACAAAAGGCTTCTAGAGTCTTTATTTGAGTCGTTATGCAATGGAGTTGGCTATTTTGGACCCTTTTGGGAACATGTACTAAGCTATTGGAGAGGTAGCTTGGAATATCCCAAGCATGTCCTCTTCATGAGGTACGAGGAAATGAAGTCAGATCCTGCTGTTCAGGTTAAGAGACTTGCAGAGTTCTTGGGTTGTCCATTCACCGAGGAGGAAGAAGAAGAAGAGAGCGGATCTGTGGACAAGATCTTGGAACTTTGTTCTCTGCGTAGTCTGAGCAGTATGGAGATCAACAAGACTGGAAGTAAGTACGATGTGCATCATTCTAATTATTTCCGCAAAGGAGAAGTGGGCGACTCCAAGAATCATCTGACTCATGAGATGGAAAATAAAATCAACATGATCATCGAGGAAAAATACAAAGGCTCCGGTTTTAAATACTGAATGATGTGTAATTTGTGCTTTCCTTCAATGGATATATATCAACTTTAAAAAATAAAATCATTAATGATGTCGGATTTGTATTTTTTGGAGATTGGCCTTTGGTTTGGGCTAGTCTAGTTTTAAGCAGTGAATTGGTGTTCTTTATCTTATGTTCAGAGTGTTTAGTTCTTATAGTTTGTTGTAGTTGTTGTCTCCGGAAGTATTCCGGCTTGTCTCCCTAGTGTAGTGCTATTATCTCAGGAGACGGTTTGTCCGGCTTGTGGCTGAGGCCATTGGTTTTGTCTCCTGTGATATTTTGGCTACTCCTTAAATGGAATAGATAAAACAGCATATGTTTAAAAGAATGTTAACACCAAACTCCCATGACACACAAAGCTGTTCATAGCTTAACGCTGAACGTGCAGAAGATATCTAATGACATTGATCCAGAGTTTTTTTTTTTTTTTGATCCAGAGTTCTTCAAAGAAGGTCTTGCTAAGTTTAGAGAAAATGAATCCAAATAATCTGTAAGTTGATGCGAAACGTGAGTCCACATGGTGGCGGTTAGAAGAAGCTGGGATGCAAAAAGAGAAGGGTTCATCTTAAGTTGTTTTAGTGTAGAGAGAGGTTTTGTTTTTATATTAAGATAATTATTCAAACCAGTTCTGGATTATTCATTATACAGAGTTTACATGAATGGATAAGAGCTTTAATTAAATTAATTGCACACCTTAAATTGCACACATGACACACACAGAAGCTGAATAAACCCTAAACCCACTTGCTCTTCAACTTATCAACATGTCTAAACTCATATGTCAACACCAGACTCGCATTCATTCTCTTTAATTCAAAGCTCTCTACCAACACATAGCATTTATAACTCTTCCAGTGTGATGAACCGCCTTCGAATCTCTCTGTTCTCTTGATGCTAGACCTTACTTCGTCGCCTTTGTTTAACCACCCGAACCTCTCCTCTTCCCACTTAATCCTCTCCACGACCACTGAACCGAGACCTATCTTCTTGTCTTGTCTCTCTTCCCTTAAGACACTAAACCAAAGAAATCCATCAGCTCTTGTCTCTCTCAGATTGGTTACTTCTCCATCAAGCTTCACCACTTTTGTTTCTACTTCAACATCAACTACCACCTCACTTTCTTCTTTGTTGTAACTACATGAGTAAACCTCTTCCCATCTTTGTTTAAGATTCATAACTGTAATAAGTTGAGTTTTTAATCTGATCCTTTGCGTCTCCTTCTTTCACGAATATGAAAGGAACATACCATTTTCCTACCACAACGCTTGTGTTCACATCTTTGGGAAACTCGGAACGAAGCTTAGCGTTGATTCCCTTTGCATCATCTGTCAAACCAAAGTCTTGAGAGTTCGAGTACCCAACGGTCCAATACTTTCTCTTAAGGAACCTAGGTGGTATACCATTAGGAGCAACAGATGTGGCTGTGTAACGACCAGATGATGCTGGGCGTTGATGGATCTCGAATTGTTGGTATATGTCATAAGGATCTGCTTCTTGTGGCTTAGCATCAGGAACGTAGCTAAAGCAAAAGCAGGAGGGGACTCTGTCTTCTTCTTTTGCACTTTCCGAAGATCCTCTGCAAGAAAAAAAAACTAGGGTTTTAGGAGTTTTGTTGGGCAAGTTAGGTCTCTCAGCTTCGATTTATTAAAAATATATGGATTGAAACCTCAAAGCGTTACTTAAAAGAAAATAAAATTTTCATATTAAGATACAATTTGTGAAGAAACTAATGGAAAATTATATCAAACGAACCAAACAAAATGCTATAATCTATTTTCATGAACCAAAACACAGATAAAATAACTCAAAGATTATTTGGATATACATACCCTGAGTGCTTCCCACGTCTTTTAATGACATAATAACGGTTCAAAAACAGAGGCTGTCCAGGAACCGGAATGAACAGAACCGGGTCTAAGAAACTGCGCCTGTTTTCACCTCCGGTTCTGTACGTCACAGTCAGCTCTGCGTTCTGTGGGAACGGTAAGCCTTTGAGTTCACCAGCGTAGCAAGATCCGAAGCAACAAGTCGGCTTTGACTCTTCATCTTGAATCACAAGTACTCCTGAGTTTGGGCCTTCCGGCAACGTTTGTGTGAAGTTTCTCTGGCATTCCGAGAGATGCCTTGTAACGTACATCTTTAAGGTGGTGAATTATAAATCAAGAAAATGTGATTTGTTTATATAGAGCACCATGGGTTGAGGGATAAAGACGTAAGCTAACTTTACAAGTTATTTTTTTAACGACTTATCAAATATTTTGAGCTAGATGGTCTAATTTTTTTTTTTTTGAAACACAGATGGTCTAATTTATGACCTTGACTTGGTCTCACAAACTTATCATAGAAAAGTCTATTTTCCCACAATGCAATACAGTGACACCTTTGCAATATTCTTCAACCATGCCATTGT
>NW_026618081.1:0-13888 GCF_000801105.2 Raphanus sativus
CAACTTCAACCTGAAGAAGGGAACTTAGAGAGGTTTTAGATATCAACTCCGGAAAACTTGCAATGTTTCTTTCAAAGGAAAATAAAAGTTACATCTCTACATACATTACCTCTAATTTGAAACACCTTGACTGCTCGGTTGCAAGTTGACTCCGCACAGAGTGAAGTTCCTATTACATCAAAATACAAAAAAAAAGTAATGTTGATATAACAAAAAAAAAAAATCTATGAAGAAATTCTCTCAAACTTCATGTGTCTTGCTTATTAATACTTCCAAATGGTACAATGCAAGACTGAATAAGAACTAGTTTGAAGGCAATAGTATTATTATTTATTGACCTTGTATAACTCTGCGCTTCGCGTTTCTATCTCTGTTAACTCTTCCTTCAGTTGCAGAGTTTGTATCTTCTCCTTGCTGAGTGATGCTTCTAGTTCTTCCTTCTCGGATCTAAGTGATGTGATAAATGTTCGCTTTTTCCTTCAACCTGTGGGATTTAATGTGATTTATCTTAAGTCTACACTTTGTTATTCACACAGTTTAAGGAGATAAAAAGTTATGCGGGAAGCTACCTTTGATCCGGAGTTAACATTATCCATGACAATTTCCCGTACTTTACTTTCTTGGCTCACCCCGATCTCAGACTCAATATCTCTGGTCGTGGCGTTGTTAACAGCAGAAACACTATCACGCACAGGAGAAGCTTCCATAATCTTTGATTTCAAGCTTGATTTTGGCTTGGTTTTAAAACATTCACCTGTGATTGGCATAATACAGAATTAACAACCGAGTTGAAAAAAAACACCAAATCAGTATAAAAAATGTATTTATTGAGTACTCGTTGTTGTAACGTCCGTTGTATCCACCAAAGCAACGATTACGTCTTCACCATTGTATGAGCTCACAACTAAACTCAATCCCTGTTATATCAAAGTAACATTTTGCAGCTCAACTCTGGAAGTCATCACACAAGGGATTTACTCAAATTTTCATGTTTCTGGAATAAAACTACCTCACTAGCGAGAGGTACACCTCCTTTTACTGATGTAAGTACTGACCATGCAAGAGTAGACATATTTAATACAACAGTCTCACATGCCCCTGCGGTAATGTATCAGCAAGGACCATAATTACTCACACTGTACAAGTAAAGAGGTTATCTTTTCTTCCACGAAAGTTTCCAGTGATGTAATGAGTATTTCCAAGGGAAAAGTGTAAAACGTACCGCTCTTGTTATCTCCACCACCAACTATATACCAATTTTCCCCAATCGTCACACCAGCGTGTCCAGCGCGTGGAGTCGGTGCTTCACCTTGTTGTGCATGTCTTGACCATTCCATCTATAATATGGAAACACATATGCTAAGAAGCTGACAGATAATGTTGCCGTAAACAAATGAGGTTTAACATACAGTTTGCAGATCAAGGACGTGCAGATCATTAAAACAATTTGTGTGTGATCCTCCGCCAAATATTAGAAGATAACGCTCAGCATGCACTGCAGCAGCATGATCAGACCTTGGTGATGGAGGGGAACCCCTGCAAGTTGACAGAAGTTTAAACTTGAGCAATATAAAAAAAAAAGTTAAAACTTGAGCTGCTGATCTTTTGATAATTGGCGGGTTTGTGAAATTTCCTTCAATTTCTGGATTTGTATCCTAGTGTTTAACTTAACTCGACTTCTTCAAAAGAATGAATAAAATGCAGAAACGTCATAAGATCTTACACGGCATCTATCTCAACCCAGGTCATGGCATCCAGATCAAGTAGATGCAAATCATTCAGAAGCGATTTATTTACATCCTGCCCGCCAAATATCACCAATTTTTTCCCCACAAGAGTCACGGACTGGCCTCCACGCGAAACCTGCAAGCAAGAGAGAGTGATAAACATAGTCTCGAAGAAGCCAAACTACATACTCGATTTCAATTATCAGAAAGAAGACTACTAAATTGTATTCAGATGCAACTTAACACCTGGGAATACTAAGAAGAAAGAAAAAGAACAACTTTTCATTTTCTTCTTCTGATAAAACTATTTACTCGGTTACTAGATCGGAACGTTTCCCACATAAGGGTGTCAATAATTAGGAGAAAAGATGAAGTACCGGTGGCTTTCCATCTGTCCTTAAGATTGACCATGTACAGGTATGCAGGTCAAAGACCTTGACTGTGACGAGAAAACAGAAGAAAAAGTGATAAAAAAATTAGTATTCACAAAACCATAACCGACCTAAAATTAGCCACTTCAAAAGTGTTTTAACTCCTACCTAGAATTGATTCTGAGGGATCCTTTGCATGACCACCGATAGAAAGAAGCTTATTGTCCCATGGTATCTTCATCACAAACAAAGAAGGGCAGTGAGAATAACGTATATCTTAGATTATTTTCTGCTATCAACTAGTAGCATTGGATTTCATGAGGAGATTACTGTACTTTCCCAGAAACTTGCCTTTGACATATCAAGGCTAAAAAACGAAAGAAGAAGAAGCAGAACAAAAACACGAGTTAGAATACAAACCAAAGAATGACCAGCACAGTGAGTTAGTGTTGCTGGAGATGATGTTTCCTGTGATTCAGTCACAATCTTGGTTTCAACTCTTGACCAAGTCCAGTTTTTTAGATCTAGAACCTGTATTTCAAACACCATTACAGAAAAAAAGCTTATATGCTACAGAAAACGAAACCAAATATTTTGATTTGATTAAGTTAATGTTATAGAAAGAATGCTATAAGTTGCTTACATGAAGATCACCCAGATAACGCCCATTGTGATTTCCACCATACATATACATCTTATCTTGCATAACCGCTGCTCCATGCTGAAACGAATATAATAAACAAGAACTAGAAAAGAGAGAAGATACACGAAGAGATCCTCTTCTTCCTTTTTTTTCAATAAGATTTTAGTTAAATAATACCTCATACCGAGCTTTTGGTGGATGGCCTAATGTAAGTGGTGGCGTCCACTGGTTAAACACAGAAATAGTATTTGGGTCTTCCAAAACCACATCTTTATCTTGGGTCTCCGTCAAACGCCCATCCTCTGTAGCGGTTGTCATCGTCTCACCAAAAGAACCTCCGTTCTCAACACTCGGCTCGGCCTTTGTGCTCTGTTACAAAGAATCCATCCCAGTTACTAAATGAGTAAAGATACTTCTCCTTAAAAGTCTGAACCTAAACATGAAATCGTGTTATATAGGCCTCAGACGAGTTTGTATTTGCTAGCAATACATGCACAAACTGAAACTTGATCCTATGTATATAGCAATGAAATTGCTTAATTCGGGGATTTAAAAAACTCACACTGATTTGGACATCTACAGCAGGGTCTGGAACAGAGTTCGGTGATCTTGGATACCAACTAGGATCTCCTTCCTTTTTCAAAAATGAGGAATATAAGACGAAAGATCCACAATAATAAGCAAAAGGAGCGCCTTTAAAGTCTCTGTAGATAGGTTACCTCAAGAATTTTCACAAAGTGACGCATTGCCTCAATGGAGGGCATGGTTCCAAGCCCCTGCCAACTAGTAAACATATACATAAGGTCATCAGAACCACGTTCTATACTCTTTGTTCACAGAAACATCATCATCCTAAGGTGACTTTTTTTTTTTTTTTGTAATTGTAACACAATCATCCTTAGGTGACTTTCCCACGGCATATGACCAGCATTTTTGCATACAGTACAGCAACACCAATGTTTAAATGTAACTCTTTCATTTCAAAAATACTCTCATGCTGATGGGAATCTAAAAGCCTCTCCTCTTATAGTGTAAGATGAATCTTAACCTTTTCCACTTGCTTTGCTCAGCTGGATTCCACACACTACTAGGTTTAGGTACATTGCAAGGTCCTACACTAGCCTGTTTAACACATCAAATGCAGAGTGTATCAGTAAGCAAGCCTTTCTTGTAACCACAACGATCGATCAATATAATAAGTCGAGTCGCCTATCATCAAATCAAATCAAATCAAATCAAATCATGTTGTTGTTTTAGATCGCTAGATCGATCTCGTGGAAACTCGACATCGTTTTCGGAAACCTGCTGGTGGAGCGCGTAGAGAAGCAACGCGGTATCGTTGGAGAATTTGGAGCTGAGTTGTTTCAAGGAAGGCGTTGGTGCAGATCCACCGTCGAGGCCGAGGTACGATGCGGCGGCGTAGAATCTGTCGGGGTAAGCGAGGCTAGCGCTCGCCTTCGCCGTATTAGCCATTTTTTTTTGTTTCCTTCGTTTCACAGATTTGATCGAGAGACGATGGAGGAGGAAGAAGGAAGAGCCAACAACACTCTCGGGTTCGAGTTTTCGGATCAATTTAAAATTAAAGTTTATTTAAATTTCAATTAACGAATACGAATGCTAGATGCAGCGTTTATATAGCAAGGCATGCGGTCTTAACCGAAGGGAACATAGCAAAACTGAACCAAACCAAATGTTTTGGTTTTCTATTATTATCCGGACGTTGGTTCTAAACCGATCGGTATATTTTCAAATATTATCAGTTCATACCATTAATTTTTTTTTCTTTTTAACTAAACTTATGAGTATTAATATTTCAAACCGAACTAACTGAAAATCACTGAAATTATCCAAATTTAACAAAACATAATAATTCAAAATTGGTTGGAAAATTAAATTAACCGAAACTGAACCATAATTTCTCTGGTTAGTTTGACAGCTTATTCAATTTATTTGAATTAACCGGGAACTAACACCTGAGTAAACCGGATGTATGGTCAAGAACAATGTTTCGCAAAAAATTGGAAAATGGTAAATTATGAATTTGAAGGTGTTGAATGCCAACATCTGTTACCAGATACAGGTTTTTGGTCTGTTTAACACAAACTGCCAGAATTAAGATTTTGATTATTCAGATAATTTACTTTAGAAAGAACAAGAGGGCAATAAGATTAAAGATACCAAGTGCCAAGGAAAAAATTTGCTTAATGACAAAAACGAGAAGCTCAACCAATCGGTGGACCTTTTGGTGTATCACTGGAGTTCTTATGTGACTTGTGCTTCGATCTTTTCTCCCGTTTCTTACTCCTGAGAAGAAAACGAATAGAGAACAGAGTCATCAACTTAAGCTGCCAAAAAAAGTATGCAAGAACAAAAAAGTAGGAAGGTTAATTAATTAGTACTCGTCATGTGAAGAGCTATGTCCTAGACAAGATTTTAGATTCCTGTTGATATGCTTCATGTCCTTTTCACTTGGGTACTTATAGTTCTTTACCTGCAAAAAAAAAAAAAAAAAAAGAAGGGAACATATAGTAAAACTGCATATTTAGAAATGAAGTTTCGTAGTCAGTCAGTAGCATACCAAATATTCAACGTCATCTAGTAATCTTATGAGCTCTGAAGTCGTGTGCTCAGAGTTGGGTTGAGAAACAATGTTCTCTAGGTACCTGCACTAAATGAAGTTTTTAGTTTTAAAATCCAAACCGCTACAAGCTTTCACATAACAAAAAACAGAGGCCAAGAGGGTGTAATAACCTATCAAAGTCGACCACTCCAAGAACCCCATTTGCAATACGCAAAGCAGCCAACGCCAACTGAGAAACAAATACATGAGTTTCAACCAGATTCTTTGATGGTTTTTTTTAAGTATTCTTCAATTTGATATTAAAAACAAAAGGCTAAGGGAGACAAAAGAAACCCACCTGGCCAGGAGGAAAGAGGAGTGGAGCATCTGTGAGCATAATTTTATCGGCTTCTGCTGTTGCAGCTTTGATCAAACTCTGCAAAGTTAACTGAAAATGTTATATGCCAGTGTATGAGAACAATGAAACTTCAGAGAGGCCCGTTTTAAGCAAAAAGAAGACTTGCAGCAGTCATGAAGAGAGAGATCTACCTCCAGCTTTTGGATTTCATCATCTCTAGCTTGAAGAAATTCCTAGAGGATGATGATAAGACGATGTCACTTTTGGAGACAAGCGTCAAGTTAAAACAAGTATTGATAAACTACAAACCGAATATAAAGTATTGACAAGCTATAAATTTCACAATGTTCTTCCCCTATAGATTTACCTCCATGTTGCTGACAAAGCCTTCGATTGCACGATACGGTGCATAAACAATCAGATCAAATTCCAAACTCTGCAAATAATAAAGTTAAATTCTAATATGAAACAGAGAAGAAACACAGAGGAGGACAGGAGGGATAAATAAAAATAGGGAAATAGCTACATATTATTGTCATGCCTGGAGAACAGCCATCTCGTACTTGAGAATTACATGGTGATCTTGTTTAATCCCCTTGCCTATCTCCTCAGCAGATACATGATTCTCCTCTATTTTACAGGCTGCATACACGCAGGTTAACCTGTTCAATGAAAAGTATCAATAACCTGACAGCAATTTGATAAAACACTTTCAAAACATTATCTTTCTTTTTCTAATGGAAAGCAAAACTTGGTCAAGGCTGTGGGTGAAAGAAGTTTTATACATTATTTCTTTGGGATGATGTTGCATAACAGACCACTGCAGATAAAATCTTTTAAAGTATTGCAGAGCTGTTGCCTGCAAAAAAAAAATTAGAAACAAAAACATGATAATTCAGAGAGCTAATAACAAGATCAAGGCTTTTTATTAATTTTATTTGGAAATTCTATCTGAAATGTGGACCTGAATCTTGTGAGGAAACTCAAAGGCACTGCAGACTTCTTGAACCTTCGCCTCATAAAAAGCTCTCATGAAACGTTCCTCATCAACACTCAAAGGCTTAAGCTTCTTATCACCTTAGAGAGTTAAAAAATAAAATAAAACTAACATCATTAAAAACTTCGACCAACAAAAACCATAATGATAAATAAATAAATAAATAAATAAATAAAAACTTACCTTGATCTCCTCCTGCATCAAATTTCTCTGATGGATAAGTTAGTGAACCACTAGCATCTACTTCAACTTGGGTTGTTCCACACTATGAATAAGAATAATAAGTTTCAAAAAAAAAAGAATCTATAATAAATACAAGAAGTAACACTCATACCTTCTCCAGCAGTTGTACTGCCCTCTGGTTAGCAGCTTTATATCTCTCTGCCTACAATATTAACAACAACACTAGAGCTTAGCTGCAACACCAAGAACAATCACACATGGACATGGTTTTTCTCGTCGAAAAGAAAACAAGAAGCAATAAAGAACGTATGGGAGATGGATACTAGTTTCTGGGGTGTGAAAATCCACTTGGCCCTTTGAGTTGATGTCTGGAAATCCGCCATTTCTGTGCGACGACGGATGATCGCCGATACCAAATTCAACACACGCTGTCGACGACGACGACGGCGATTCTCGGGGATGAACCACCGTCTCACTCAATTTCAATCTTTATATTATTATTATTTTTAAAGTACGTAAAATTTCATTAGATAATGTTGGGCTTTCATGGGCTTGCGTAATAAAAATTAAGTAAATTTTATTTCATAGGCTTTTAAGCCCAAAACTGGCCCAATAAAAGAATTAACTGTTCATTACTTATTACCTAACTAAAACTAAACTAACCTCTACCATTACCATCCATCCATCAAAAAGTTTTTTTTTTCATATTTTTACAAGAGTCATGATTTGATTCGTGATCCATCCCATGCAAGTCTGAATGTCTCTGTAGACCGGCATGTTCTGGTGACACCGTGGCTCCAAGCTTCTCACTGCTATCTCCATCACCTGAGCTACATCAGCTGGTGGGTACTTCTTCTCTGTGCACCTCTGTATAACCTCTTTCCCTCTCAGTATATGTTAAAAAAACAAAAGTGATTTCAAGAGGGAAAAATTCCTTTTAAATTTTACCTGAATCATGAGCCAAGTTGAAAGACAAGAGGCAATAAGCTCTGAAGGCATCATCAAACCTTCAGTGTCTGAGGGAGACCAGCTCTGATGATGATCGAAGATGCCATTGGTTTGGTCTTGACACACTATGGAGTTATCTAATGGCTCATGATGTTCTCCTCCTATTGAGTCTAAAGCTTGTAGAACCACATTCCTTACGTATTTATCATCCTTTACCAAAGATGCAGCCTACAACAGCACAAAAGGGTAATATTTGAATGAGTTTTGAGTTATCTGTATTATAAGATTTGGAAACTTCTCTAGATATAGTTGATCTTAACTACCTTAAGAGCTGCATCCACCATTGCTTGTGCTGTTGATCTTGAACCACTAATAATTCCAAGCACTTCTGGCTCCATTTCCTGAAAAGCAGAATCAAAAACAATATTTATACATTCACCTTTATACTTTTAAGGATTTATTCAGAGTTTCCACGGTAGCCCCAAGTTTCATTAACTTGGGCAAACATAGTGTCATTACCTCTGCATCTGAAGTATCCTCCAACATCAGAGCTCGTCGAATTTCACCTTGTCTTGTCTTGTTATCAGCTGTGTTAAATGATTGATCAGTAGTGTCCCTATCATCCTGTAGAGACTTATTGAATCATGCACAGGGTTTACCAAAAAAAAACGTATAGAAAAGAAAAAAAAAAGAAGATCAAAACGTAATGTGTACCTGTTTCTTACGAGGAATCATGGAAAAGTCTATATTTTCAAGCACAGACGGAGGGAACAGAGCAGATGCATCAGATCTTGGGCGTCTGTTGACCTCTGCTTCTTTGCTTTCGACTTGCCTCCTCAGACCGTCTGGCATGATGTATTCCAACGGATTTAAAGGCATGATATCAATGTCCTGTCAGATAAAAAAAAAGGACTTGTTAAAACCATCTGAGTTACTATTAGTGTCCACAAGAAGTGAGTTTGTGATTTTACCATAACTAAGTCGACGCCCAAGTCATCAAACAGAACCTTGCACTTGTTATGATCAACAGTAAGAATCTTGCCATCACGAATTTCCCGTGTTTTAGGATGTACGGCAATGACTCTGTTCCCCACTGATAAAGGCTGAGCAAAATCTCTTGGAAGCACTTCCCTTGCACCACCTGCACGTATCTCTGTGTAATGCTCTCTCGCAGATTCGCGATACAGTTTGAGTTTGTCCCGCTCTTCCTGTATGAACTTCTCAGAGAATCTCCGAGTTCTACCAAGAGAACTAAAAAAAAATACACAGCAGAATGAGTATAACCTTTTTGCAAATCTTTTACATGTAAAAATTACAGAGAGGGAACTTTAACAAACCTTTTAATGACGCTCCATTCAAGACGAGTAAGTCTTGGAGCGTTACCAATCCCCAGATGATTTAGAAAATCAATGAACTCCATCTTCGCAAACCAGGGGTAGTCAATAGCACTGTAGAACCATTCAAATATGCACCTTCGACGTACCAATGGATGTGACAGACAAGTAGAAACTTGCTCCTGTAAATGGAATAAGCAAAATAAAATTTACCAGATTTTGAAATGAGTCTAAAGAGAAGAAATTAAAAGTTAGAGACTCTTACCTTTAATAACTCATGTTTTGAATTAGTTTCGTAGCTATGTGGCTTCTCATGAGTGGTTTCAGAAGATTTAGATCTCTCTTGTAAACTTTTCTTCAAACTCATCTTACGCCTGTTTGGTGGTCTCTGCGTTGGAACCGAACCTGAAACTTGTGTAGCTGACACTACTGCATCCGGTCCGGTTATTTTTCTATCACTACTTGAAGAAGATTCTTCTGAGGTCTTTGCAGTTCTCAGCTGCTTTGGTGGACTTTGATCAGCACGTCTTGCTTTTTTGATCAGAGTCTTCAAATTATCATCTTCAGCCGATTCCTGAATTGCAATAAAATACTTAAGCATAAGCTTTTTGCATAGTGGACGACCACCAGAGATCACAGAGTAAAGATTAAACCCAAGCAGATACCTTATTGTGTAGAGTTTTACGTTTTCTTTTTGAAGTGCCAAGTTCCCCTATGGAAACAGCATTAGCATCAATGGTTTCCTGTTTGCTAGCATCAGCAGCTGAAATTGCAGGTAGAAGACTATCTTCTTCTGGTCCTGCTTGTTTTGATTTTCGTCTGTGATAGCTTCTGACAAAGGTTTCCGGAGTGTTAGGTTTCTCATCCACGTTGTTAGCTATTCTGTCTTCTTTCAACCGTGGATTTGATTCTACATATATCCAACACAAAACATTAAAGAGATGTGAATGGTCGAAGGTGAAAGCTATCTTCTTCTAAACACAGACAATATAAAAAACATTCGTTGTTTCACCTGATTCCTTCAAACCATCAGAAGACAGTAAAGCTGACAGTTCAGCCAATGCTTGCAGAGCTTCGAATTCATCTACACGAAGACACACTCAGTAAGTTTCAGATTCTGGTATAAGATAAAACTATAAAATAGGATTATTATTGAACCTATGAACTTATTATTGCGTTTTACCTCCAGATTTGAGTCCCTCATTGGCATTGCATGCTTTTCCCCTGTCATCAGAAGCATCTCCTTCTGCTTCTTCAAATCTAACATTTTTCCCCTTCTGGGGAACCTCCACCGTACCAACCCCTTCCGTATCCATCAACAAAGCAACATCTCCATCAGGCGCTCCCTTTATATGCCTTCTGTCTCGGCCTATTATCACCACATTCCTAACCATGGAGCTAGCACGGTGCTTGGATTGAGCTTCCTTTGCTTGTGACTGGCAAAAGCAAAAAAAAAAAATTAGAATTGTGTGTTTTAATGATTCGTCATGATAAGTTGTTAGAGCTAGAAATATACCATTTTTTCGTTTGGAGTGCTTCGATTGCCTTCTGCTCTTCTATGTGGTGACCCTCCTCCCCTTCTCGCTGCATTTGCCAATGCTAACGCTAGTGTATCATCGTCATCGGCCTCAAGTTGCTTTTTGGCTCTTTTATTTGGTGGCATAGAAACTTCTCTATCATCCCTCTGGTATTCACTTGATACAGGAAACCGAGGTGTACGTTTACCAGCGGCACGTCGCTCCATTCCTGCATAGTGCAAAGTAACAAATCAAAAACATTCTTGAACATATTCATTTACATGTATCCGTTACGCTGCCACATAATTATTCCACAAGACAGCTCTCTACCATATAAATATTGTGAACAAACAGAACTAAGATAAAAAGGCAGCTTGTTGTTCAATTACTCAACAATTTAAACAGCATATTAATAACCATTTCTTTAGCATCTTTTAATCCATAAATTTTGTACCATAAGTTTGTGTCAGCTTTAGAAATGAGAGGCAGCCTTCCGCTGATGCAACTTGATGTGGTGGATAAACTTCTTCTCGAAAATCACTAGACGGAAGTTTAGCAAGTTTGCGCTTCTGATATTTCATCGATAGTCCAGAGGCACCATGTCCTTCTTCTTCACTTTCGCTCTCCTCCTACAAACATTACCATTAGCATGTAACAACTGGACGACACAACTTTACTATACAAACTAATCTGCCACATCTCTCCAACTGTTTACAAGTATATATAACACTAAAATTTCACAAATTTAGTTTACCCAAGCAAGAAGTAAAATTTAACATGAATTTTAAGGTGTTAGCAAGACAAATGACTCACTATGACGCTGTAATGATCAGTCATCATTGCAATGAGGCCAGCGACAGACGCAGTTCCCTCGGGCAGGGACAAATATGCCTGGACAGAAAAGACCAAAAAGATATCAAATGGATGAAAAAGGGTGTTCATGTTTGAACTTAACGAAGCCAAGGGATAACATATTCTTGTATTCATAGTCATACACGATTCATATTAAAAAGAGCTTCCACCATGTCAACAGACCGGCTATTCCGCACTGCAGCAGCTACCTAAAGCAGTTTCCAGAGAAGAGACAAACAAGTATTAAAGACGTTGTAAGTCATACAAAAAAAAATTGAGAAAGTAGTCTTATCAAACAAACCACACTGTACAAACACAACACAGCTTTTACCTTTCTCCAGTCTCTGCCATGCTTCCGATAAGCGTCATAGAAACGCTCAAGCTCTCCTTTCGTCCAGTGAGGTCCCAGCTTATCAGTCAATATCTTCCTCTGTGGATAAGAATTAACACATAGTCAACAAAAGAGCACTAGACAGAGGGTTTGAAAAACCTCTCTGTCTCACTAACATTAAAGTGACTCACTCTTGGCTTGGTTTTGCTAGAGTTCCTTAAATCTCTCTCTGGAGAAGGTTCTCTGGTGGAACGTTTGTACACACTCTTGGACGTCCTACTTGGCGCCATCTTCTGATTTACCTGTCCAGTGATTGCCAACCAAAAGCTCAAAATCAAAACTGATCTGACCAAGAAAAGACACAAACTTTTTGCTCCCCTTAAACAAAAATTTGCAGCTTCGATGAATAAAGACAACAGCTTTGCTTACAAAACCCCCAATCGGAATCAAACTTTGGAGGGAATTCAAAAAATCAAAACCCAGATTCGAATCCAAGATTTCAGAGAATTTGAAAGTAACCACAGACTAATCAATCCAATACCCGAAAATTCAAATTCCTAAAAATCAGATTAAGAGTTAAGTTCAGAAGAGATCCCAATTAGTAAACCCTAAATCAGATCAGAGATCATCCACTCACCGATTACGCAGCTCTCAAAAGAGAATCGGCGTCGAATCACACAGATAAAAGTTCGGTTCTGAGAAAAGCTTTGAGAAGCTTCTTCGATAGATCGGTGAGGAAAACTCGAAAAGAGGTTGAGAGAGAAAAGGATTGTTTAGAGAGAGAGAGAGAGAGAGATGAGAGAGAGGCGTTGCCGCGAAACTTGAATAAAAAGGACGACTTTAGACTTGAGAGAGAGAGAGCCAATAGGCATTTGTTTATTTATTTTTTTGTTTGCCACTCTGAATATCTAAAACCCTGTGATCTTAAACGACCACGTGTCGTATCTGTAGATATGCACCGTTGAATATTTTTTTGAGTTTATTTAGGGTTTGTAGTAACGGCTCCATGAGATTTTTTCTTTAACAACTATAATTATTTATTCATATAATGTAAAATTACATAGAGTTCAAATAAAAACAAGAAAACAATGAATTACACAATTGATACGAAGAAACAACAATACATTTGATAGTGACTTCTCATAGTCAGTATAAACACCAATTTCCTTTGTTGTATAACATTGGCCAACTTCATATTTAAATCTATAAATATCTTACGAAAAAGAATCTAATATATTGATTCGTTTGAAATGTATAGAAATTAAAGTTGCCAATATTTAACGATTATAAAAAGTGTCATACAACAAAGGAAATACACTTTCAGTTTCGAACCATCTTCTCTTCTATAGCCATTCCCATAATTTCATCAGCAACCATAAATAGCAAGTCCCCTTCAGTTTTTCATCCAACTTCTCCAACATTATTTTCCATTAATAAAAGAAAAATAAAATACCGGTTAAGATAACGCCTCACAAGTTGTGGAGATTGGCCATCAATCATGGGCATAATGACCATGTCGGAGATGAATGATATGTGTAGTGGATGTAACTCATGCAACATCTCACTCGGATCAGAGAATTAGCGATTCCAATTTGAAATCGAAATAAATCTAAAATGATCCATTGACAAATGGGATCACAAGATATTACTAGAACTATCACTGGTGAAAACATAAACCAAAACAACATTGATGTATGCTTCCAGAAATTATTCCAGTAAAAGCATGAAAATGGATAAAAGAGTTATTGATAACTATGCATACTTGCGTCGTTTCCTTTGAATCTTTGATTCTTCGTCTTCTTCCACATCATGTAAGACACAAGCCTTGATTGAATTGTGTATAAAATATAAATTTAGTGCAGAAAGACTGTATTGAAAAAAAGTAATTCAATCGCTATTTTGTTCGTAGAGAGAACTGAGCGGTTATTGTACATGTTGAAGTCTCTCTACGGCTCCACGATATTATATTTGAAAAATACCTAATTTTGAAATAAAATGTGTCTACGAAATAGATAATAACGCCGAGAAATAGAAAATTTTTCTGGCCATCTGAAAAATGCAATATAT
>NW_026618082.1:0-13886 GCF_000801105.2 Raphanus sativus
TATCAGGTGTTGGAGCATACTATGAGATGATGTGAAGTGTTTGAGAGTTCAAAGATCCAAAAGAGGTGAAGAATGATGCTCAGCCAAGCAAGTACTCTCTTAGACTCGACTGGACCGGAATGGTCGAGACCGGAATCACCATCCCGGGCGTGTGGGCAGGACCGGACAAACCAGACCGCCATCACCAACACGGGCGTGAAGGGCGAGGACCGGACAAACCAGACCGCCATCACCAACACGGGCGTGAAGGGCGAGGACCGGACAGACGAGACCGCCATGACGAACCCGGGCGTGAAGAGGAAGACCAGAGAGACGAGACCGGGGAGGTGAAGCCGGGCGTGGAGGCTCAGACCGGATTGCAGGACCGGGATGAGGATGCCGGGCGTGGAAGAAGCTGTGGGTGAGAGAAGTTGGACCGGTTTGCACCCAAACCGGGTCGGTTCGACCCAACTCGACCTTGGGTCATTTTTATCACATTTTGAAGACCAAAATTAGCCTTATCCAAGGGGCACTCTAGTCTTTTATCCTATGTATCTCTCTTTACCCTAAACCTAACTATAAATACTTTGTAATCTCCATTTTGGAGAGATTATCTTATTTTCTCTCTAAGAAACACAAAACTTTTGGTGAAAGTTCTTGCCTTGAATCAAATCATCATCTTCTTGTGTTCTTGAGTGTTTATAATTTCTGTTTCATCTTTCTTGAACATGATTAAGCTTGGAAACCTCATGGGTTCAAGAGTAATCATGGTGATTAGTGAGTAGATCCACTTTTGGATTCATGGGTTAGGGAGATTAAGGGTGATTAGGCTTGATCTAAGGTGTTTAGGTGTAGATCCTTCTTATTCCTTGCTAGTAGAGTGTTTTTAATGCTTCTTTAGGGCTGGCCTCTCTAAAGTTGAGTTCTAGACATTTCCCACCCACAAGGTGTTTGATGAAATGTCTGAACCAACTCTCCTAAGCTTTTAACATACTCTACCAAAGAGATTTGTTGTTAAAGGTGTTAAGATGGCTATTAGACTTATTCTTAATGATTGCTTCCTAAACATTCAACCAAAGAGATTTGATGCTTGAGTTTTGGAAGCAAATGAGCATTCATCTAGAGATAGAGTTTGTTTAGTCTTGTGTCTAGGTCTAAGGTAGATAGATTGGTTGAAAGCTGGCACCTTAGTTTGAGTTTGATCACCCAAGGTCTAAGTCCCTTATCCCATGAGTCCTCTCATCTCATAATCTTAAGAAAGTCTCTTGCTTTATTGCATTTCTAGTCTTATTCTAGTATAATCTCTTATCATATCTTGATAGCATTTAGCTTAAGCATGGTCTTGCATTCCTAGTGGTTCATGTTCTCTTAGAATTGGATTGACATCCTTTATACTTCAGCATTTGAATAGGATCTTAGAAAAATCCTGTTATCAAATTGGCGCCGTTGCCAACTTCTAAGTTGATTGTGACATTGGGATTTAGTCATTTGCTTGAGACTAAATCATTTTTATTTTCTATTGTGATATTGATTCTTGCCTCTTTTCTCTCTTTGACTTTTCAGGTGTATGAACTTGAGGAGTAGAGGTTCATCAAGCCTTGCTCCCATTGTTGAAGACATTTCTGCACTTGAGAGGGAGATTGTGAGAAGAAGAAGGGAAGAAGAGCAACAGGCTCACATTCAGAGGTTGGGGTTTGACATGGATAACCGGCCTCAAGATAGAGCTGCTGAAGATGGTCAAGGAGCTGCCAACCTTGGACCACGACATCCACAGCGCCAAGCTAGAGCAATTGGTGCCCATGATCAGCCTAACATCCATGGAAATAGGGCCGGCATTAGAGCACCAGCTGTGGAGAACAACAACTTTGAGATCAAGTCAAGCTTGATCAACATGATCCAAAGCAACAAGTACCATGGGCTTGCTTTGGAAGATCCTCTAGATCACTTGGACAACTTTGATCAGCTGTGTGGCACCATCAAGATCAATGGTGTTTCTGAAGATGCATTGAAGCTTAGGCTGTTTCCATTCTCTTTGGGAGATAAAGCTCACACATGGGAGAAGGGTCTCTCAAGAGATAGCATCCGAACATGGGATGAGTGCAAAGAAGCCTTCCTCACCAAGTTCTTCTCTAACTCAAGGACTGCAAAGCTTAGGAATGAGATTTCAGGATTTCAACAAAGGAATCTTGAAGGTTTTGGTGAAGCATGGGAACGATTCAACAGCTACATTGCTCAGTGTCCTCATCATGGTTTCACCAAGGAAAGCTTGCTTAGTACCTTCTACAAGGGAGTTCTCCCATCTTGCAGAAACAGGCTTGACACAGCTAGCAATGGTTTCTTCCTGGGCAGAACTGAGCAGGATGCAGAGGAGCTGGTGGAGAACATGGCAAAGAGTGACTCAGTTTACAATGAGGAGTATGATAGAGCCAGCAGAGGTGAGGATCAGCAGACAAAGAAAGATATCAAATCCTTACAAGAAAAGTTGGACTTGATTCTTTCAAACCAATCCAAGAAGGAGCAGGTTAGCTTTGTTGGTGATCCTAGTCAAGAGGTTCCTCCTAAGGTGAATGAGGTTGATGGTTTGGAAGGGCAAGAAGAGCTTTGCTTCATCAACAACAATGGTACATGGTACAGAAAGGAACCTAACTTTCAGTACAACAACTACCAGCCGAGGTCTTATCAAAACAACCAGCAAGGAGGATACCAACCTAAGCAAACCACTCAACAAGGGAACTATCCGCAAAGGCAAAATGCCCCTCCTGGTTTTGGTAACACAAATCAGTCTACTCAAGCTCAAGGAAGCTCATCTCAGTCCAAGGCTCCCGATTCAAATATGGAGTCAATGTTCAAGCAGATCATGGAAGCTCAGTCTAGAGTTGCAAAGGATATTGGGCATGAGTTCAAGACAGTGCACTCCAAGATTGACAGTAGCTACACAGAGCTGAACAACAAGATCAGGGCTTTGGAGAGCCAATTTGCTTCTATGAACTCTCAGCCTAGTCGCCAACAAGGAACCCTACCTGGAAAACCTGAGCAAAACCCCAAAGAAACAATGAAGGCAATCACTTTGAGAAGTGGTAAAGAGTTGCCTCCAAGAGTACTCACCAAGGATGGTGAGAAACAGGGTGGGGAGGTTGCCATCAACATTGATGATGAGGTAGTTATTGTTGATGAGAAGGTTGATGAGGAAATTCTGGAAAAGATTGTGGAAGCTAAGTGTAAAGGAAAGGTTGGAGAGGAGAAGAGAACAGTGAAGCAAGGTGGAGCTACATCAAAAGATACTTCTTTTGTCCCTCCTCCCTATGAGCCTAAGTTACCTTTTCCAGGAAGATTCAAGAAGCAACTATTGGAGAAGTACAAGGCACTCTTTGAGAAGCAGATGAGTGAAGTGCAGATTACAATGCCCATCATAGATGCCTTCATGCTTGTTCCTCAGTATAGCAAGTTCTTGAAGGATGCTGTGGCTGCTAAGAAGAAAGAAATGGAAGGAATGGTGGTTCTTACTCATGAGTGCAGTGCCATCATTAAGAGGTTGACAATCCCTAAGAAGCTAGAAGATCCAGGAAGCTTCACTCTACCTTGTGCCATTGGTCCCCTGATGTTTGAAAGGTGCCTATGTGACTTGGGAGCAAGTGTTAGTCTCATGCCTTTATCTGTAGCCAAGAAGCTTGGGTTTAGCCACTACAAGAAGTGCAAACTCTCCTTGGTGCTCGCTGATCGCTCAGTGAAGTTTCCCATTGGAATTTTGGAAGATCTCCCTGTGATGGTGGGAAATTGTGAAATCCCTACTGACTTTGTGGTGCTAGAGATGGATGAAGAAGCTAGAGATCCTTTGATCCTTGGAAGACCATTCTTGGCCACAGCAGGAGCAATTATAAATGTGAAGGAGGGCAAGATTGATCTTCACTTGGGTAAAGAGCACATCCTCCACTTTGACATCAATGAGATAATGAAGAAGCCAACCATCCAAGGGCAGATCTTCTACATAGAGGAAATGGAAGCTCTAGCTGATGAGCTGCTTGAAGAGTTAGCACTTGAGGACCCTCTACAGCATGCCTTGACAGTTGATAGAGGAGTCCAAGTGGTTGAGAACAAGGAAATTGATGCTTATGGAAGGATGCTGGATTCACACAGAGGGTTTGAGAGTGAGGATCAGTATGAGGCGCTTCATTAAGTGGTTCATCAAGAGGCAGCATCCACTCAACAAAAGGACAGTCACCAAGAGGATTGGGATGAACTCAAAGCGCCTAAGGTGGAGCTTAAACCCCTTCCCCATGGTGTAAGGTACGCTTTCCTTGGCCCTAACGAGACTTACCCTGTCATTGTGAGTAGTGAGCTTACTGAACTTGAATTGTCTCAACTGTTGAGTGCACTTAAGAAGTTTAGGAAAGCAATAGGGTATTCTCTGGATGATATCAAAGGGATATCACCTTCTTTTTGCATGCATAGGATACATCTAGAGGATGAATCAATGACTTCTATTGAGCATCAAAGAAGGTTAAACCCTAATTTGAAAGAGGTTGTAAAGAAGGAGATTCTCAAACTCTTAGATGCAGGTGTTATTTACCCAATCTCAGATAGTAAATGGGTATCTCCTGTGCATGTGGTTCCAAAGAAAGGTGGCATCACTGTTGTGAAAAATAATAAGAATGAGTTGATCCCCACTAGAACTGTAACTGGGCATAGGATGTGCATTGATTATAGAAAGTTAAACTCTGCGTCTAGAAAGGATCATTTTCCATTGCCATTTATTGATCAGATGCTTGAGAGACTTGCAAACCATCCTTTCTATTGCTTTCTTGATGGGTATTCAGGGTTCTTCCAAATCCCCATACATCCCGATGATCAAGAGAAGACGACATTCACATGCCCCTATGGTACCTTTGCCTATCGAAGGATGCCATTTGGGTTATGTAATGCTCCAGCCACCTTTCAAAGGTGCATGATGTCTATCTTCTCTGATCTCATTGAGGATGTTGTGGAAGTGTTCATGGATGACTTCTCTGTCTACGGATCTTCGTTTTCTGCTTGTTTGTCCAACTTGTGCAGGGTCCTACAGAGATGTGAAGACACCAACCTTGTGCTGAACTGGGAGAAGTGTCACTTCATGGTCAAAGAGGGGATTGTACTTGGACACAAGATTTCAGAAAGAGGCATCGAAGTAGACAAGGCTAAGATTGAGGTGATGGTTAGTCTACCTCCACCGAAGACTGTGAAAGACATAAGGAGTTTTCTTGGCCATGCTGGGTTCTACAGGAGATATGTCAAGGACTTCTCAAAGGTTGCTAGGCCAATAACCAAGCTCCTATGCAAAGAAGCCGCTTTCAGATTTGATTCAGATTGTCTTGAAGCTTTCAAGGAGCTGAAGAACAACTTGGTCAATGCTCCTATTGTTCAACCACCTGATTGGAGTCTCCCCTTTGAAATTATGTGTGATGCAAGTGACTTTGCTGTTGGAGCTGTTTTGGGGCAGAAAAAGGATGGCAAGACTCATGTGATCTACTATGCTAGCCAAACCTTGAATGATGCTCAGGTGAAATATTCCACAACCGAGAAGGAGATGCTAGCCATTGTATTTGCCTTTGAGAAGTTCAGAAGCTACTTGGTTGGGTCAAAGGTTATTGTCTACACTGATCATGCAGCTTTGAGACACCTATTGGCCAAGAAAGATGCTAAGCCAAGACTTTTGAGGTGGATCCTTTTGCTTCAAGAGTTTGACTTGGAGATTAGAGACAAGCCGGGCATTGAGAATGGAGTAGCTGATCACTTATCTAGGATGATGATTGAAGGTGAAATCCCCATTGATGAAGGGCTTCGTGAGGAACAGGTCATGGCCATCAGGGCAGTGGTTGCAGTGTGTGAAACGGGCAAGAAGCTTGAAGAGGTTAAGGCGTCTAAGGAGAAGGAGCCTTGGTATGCAGATTTTGTGAACTACCTTGTCACAGGAAAGGAACCATTAAGACTTGAAGGTTATTCCAAGAAGAAGTTCTACAAGGAGTTGAAGCGGTACTATTGGGATGAACCTTTTCTTTTCATCCTTTGGAAAGACCATCTCTATAGAAGGGCAGTGGCTGAAGAAGAGGTTGATGGAATCCTACAACAATGCCGTGGTTCTTCATATGGAGGGCATTTTGCAACTTTCAAGACAGTGGCTAAGGTTCTACAAGCTGGATTTTGGTGGCCTCATATGTTCAAGGACACACAAGAGTTCATCTCAAGGTGTGATTCTTGCCAAAGGAGAGGGAACATCACAAAAAGGAATGAAATGCCTCAAAACCCAATTCTTGAAGTGGAAGTATTTGATGTTTGGGGAATAGACTTCATGGGACCTTTCCCCTCTTCTTATGGCAACAAGTACATTTTAGTGGCTGTAGACTATGTGTCTAAGTGGGTTGAAGCAGTTGCAAGTCCTACAAATGACTCAAGAGTGGTGTTGAAGATGTTTAAGAGCATCATTTCTCCAAGGTTTGGAGTCCCTAGAGTGGTGATAAGTGATGGAGGCTCACATTTCATCAACAAACTTTTTGAGAATCTTCTCAAGAAGAATGGAGTGAAACACAAGGTTGCAACCCCTTATCACCCTCAAACCAGTGGTCAAGTTGAAATCTCTAACAGAGAGATCAAGGGTATCCTGGAGAAGATTGTGGGAGCCAAGAGGAAGGATTGGTCAGACAAGCTTGATGATGCACTTTGGGCCTATAGGACAGCATACAAGACACCATTGGGAACCACCCCTTTCAACCTTGTGTATGGGAAAGCTTGCCATCTACCAGTAGAACTTGAGTACAAGGCATTGTGGGCTGTGAAATTGTTGAACTTTGACATCAAGAGTGCAAAAGAAAAGAGACTTTTTCAGCTTCATGAGCTTGATGAGATTAGGATGGATGCTTTTGAAAACTCAAGGATCTACAAGGAGAGAACCAAAGCCTTTCATGACAAGAACATTTTGAAGAGAGAGTTAAGAGCTGATGATCAGATACTCCTCTACAACTCTAGGCTGAAGTTGTTTCCAGGGAAGCTCAAATCAAGGTGGTCTGGACCTTTTAAGATCAAGGAAGTTAAGCCCTATGGGGCAGTGGTTCTTTGGGATAAGAATGGAGGAGAGTTCACAGTGAATGGACAAAGAGTGAAGCTCTATTTGGGTACTACACCAAAGGAAGATGGATTCTCAATTCCACTTTCTGAACCCACCTCAACCTAGTCTCAAAAGAAGCAAAGTCAAGCTAGAGACTTTAAACAAGCTCACTTGGGAGGAAGTCCCATGTCTATCCTTGTAAATATTGCATTAGGATTTCTTTTTCGAGTTGAAGTGAAGTGAACCTTGGAGAATGGGTACCACGGAAAGAGAAGACAAGAAGCTAGTGTGGTATGGGTTGAAGAGAGAGGTTAGCTAAAAAAAAAAAAAAAAAAAAAAAAGGGGGAAGAGAATAGAGAAACGAGAGGACCGGACTGATGGGACCGGAGTGTGCAACCCGGGCGTGCAGCTGAAGACCGGAGAGATGAGACCGAGCTTCCTCATCCGGGCATGCAGCAGTATGGACAGCGCTTTCCATTCGACGACCCGCGTCCCGCTCCAAGCCCGCGTGCTGATCCATCGACCCGCGTCCCGCTCCAGGTAAGTTTTCTTCTCTTTTTCGACCCAGACCCGTTTACCCACGACCCGACCCGAACCAAACCCCCCTCCTAACCTAATTTTCGACCTCTTCCTCTCATTCCTCACCTCTTTCACAAATCTAAAACCTCTCTTGCCTCCAAGAACCAAAAACACCTTATCTCACTCAAATCTCCACCAAATCAATCCATTCTTTTTCCTAAATCAAAGTCTTTCTCCCATTAGTCTATTTTCTTGAATCCTTTCTTCATTTTCCATCATCCATAGCAAGGTATGAGTTCTTTAAGTTCAAATTCGTAACTCTCATGAACCCTAAAAATTTGAACTTGAAATTTGAGCTTTTTCTTGCTAAATTCTTGTAAAATAGACTAGGGAAAGCTTTTATATCATGCTGGGTAGTTGGTTTCATGGTGGAATTGAGATTAATTTGAGCTTTGAGAAATTAGGGTTCATGAGATTTGGGGATTTTTCAAAAATTGCTTGTTTTAGGATATTCTTGGAGTAGATTGAATGCTAAGTTGGTGGAGAACTTAGATTTAAGGTTGATTTCGTGCTGTAGAGTGATTGATCAAGAGTTTTGCTGATTAGAGATTCTAATTGTTCAAAAAAAAAAAAAAAAATTTCGAATTTTGAACATGGGATCCTCTAATTTAGTTTACAACTCTTGTTTTGCTTAGCTATTAATTTGTAATTAGGTTTTCTAGAGCTGAACTCTTTCGCTTTGATCATTTCTCTCTCTTTGAAAATTTTTATTTCCTTTGCTCACTCCTTTCCAAGGTTTTTCTTTTTCAGGTACCAATGGCACGACAAACTCAAGCTGAGATAGAGACTGAGAAGAAGAAGAAAGCTGAGAGAGAGACTGTTAGAACAGGGAAAGTGTTGGGTTCACAACCTGGTTCCGAGGAGGAACGTAGGCAGCAAGCTTTAGCCATGCTCAAGAATAAAACACAAGCCAAGAGAGATGGCAAAAGAATTGCTGCTGATGAGAGTGCGGCTGACATTGCTCATAAGCAAGCCCCTCCCAAGAGAGCAAGAGCGCCAAGGGGTCAAGGTGGAGGAGCTCTTGTATTGAAGAAAAGCAAGCAAGAAGCTAATCTTACCATTTCAACTCAAGCTCCAATACCACAGCCAAAACCACCTACCAAGCGGCCCACTTCTCAGTTAGTTTGTGAGGAGGTGCACCAAAACCAAGTCCTTAAGGATCAGCAGTTGAGAGCAAAGCAGAAGAAAGAGGGCAAAAGACCAGTGGTTGAAGAGAGTGACAGTGAAAAAGCTGAGGATCCCTCTCCAGACAGTGATGAGGATCATGGCCCTCCCAAGAGGAAAAACTTCAATGCTGGCAGAGATAGGAAGAAGAAACCCACAGAAGCTGAGTTGGTGGAGCAAATGAGGAAAGGTATTGCTTGGCCTCCAACAAGATTTGTGGACAGGTCCATCTTACAGGGGTTGTATCTTGAGGATGATGTTAAGGAGATGCTAGAGTTCATGAAGATAGGCAGCTTCTATTCAGTGGCTTACCAAACTTATCCCGAGGTCTCTTGTCAGTTCTTGTCTACTCTTGAAGCAACATTTCACACCAAGAAGATTGCACAGCAAGGTTGGGGAAGAATCACCTTTAAGATTGCTGGTCAATCTTACACCATGTCCTTCACAGAGATTGGAGAAGCTCTTGGCCTCCAGGATGGGAGGAATCCAGCTCTTCCTCAGCTCACCAATGCACCAAAAGGCAAAGGAATCGAAGACCTAACTTGGAAATTGATATCAGGAAAGGGAAGAGAGGGTAGGAAAGACAGAAGCACAGCCATCAAGCACCCTACCTTGCGCTATCTCCACAGATTCCTTATGCACACCTTGTTCTACAAGAAGGAGGTGAGTAATATCGCTGGAGAGGAATTGAGATTTCTTCATCAAGCTGTCCAACACTATGCCTCCCACCCTCAGTTACCCATTGTCCCTGATGACTTCTACAGTGATTTTGGTATGGTGGGATACTTTGTGACGCGCCTCATGTACTATAAGGATTGGGCCTGGACAAACCGCGATTCAGAACCTCAGATTGGGATCGGTGGCTGGATAACCCCACTACTTGGTTACTTGGGGATTTATTTGGGAACTGATAAATCAGGTCCAGCTTACTTGAATGGAAAGTACCTCCAGAAGGTCCAATTCCTAGCAGGGACATTAGATGGAAGGTGTGTCTACTCATACAAGAGGCTCAACAAGAAAGCTGAGATTGTTCTTCCCAACTACCCACTCACCACCTTGACAAGTCCGGGTGCAATCAGGTTCGATATTGATGAGGAGCACTTGCTCAAATGCCATGGAGCACTTGGCCCTGTGACTCAAACGCCAACAACAGGAGGCAGCGACGAGGTATTTCTTCAGGGGTACACAAGCAAGGCCAATGAACACCTTTTTGGCCCTCCTCGCTACAAGTTCGACCAGTTCACAGGTGCTTTACCTCTTGGCCCCCTTCGCGACGCTCATGATCAGATCAGTACCCTCCAGAGGTGGAGCAGAGCTCAGGATAGAACCATTTACAAGCTCACCAACAAATGTAAGGAACTGAGAAGAACCGTGAAGAGACAAGCTAAGGCCTCAGCTATTTTCATGAGAAAGGTGACTGATGTTTTGACTAGAGGGGCTGTAGCTGGATGTAAGGCAGAGGACTTTGACATTGATGCTCTCATCACGCCCCCACCTCAGCCTCTCTATGACCCATCCGCACCAGAATCAAGGGAGCAGTCTCTCCGCAGCTTGAGAAACCCATACATCTTCCCTTCAGAATCAGGAAACAAATCTCCTTCTCTTGACACCACTGATGAAGATGACAACTCCGAGGCATCAGCCTCTTCTCACGCTCCATAGAGGTACTCCAACACCTTCCTTTGTATATACCATGTTCATTTGCATTTAGCTTTTATTTTGGTCATCTCTCTCCACTTTTCACACAAGAGACTGTGTGAATTAAGTGTGGGGGAGGTGCAAGTTGCTAATGTTCTTGTGTTTTCTTGTCATTTAGCATGCATTGTATATAGTTATTGCATAGAAAACCCATTAAAAAAAAAAATTTTTTTGATTGAAAAGCACAAAAAGAAGCATCTAGTTGCATCATTTGCATTTTAGGATTGAGTCTAGATGCATTCATATAGGTTGCATTCATGCATAAGGGGATGATTTTACCTTGTAAAGATGCTCATGCTAAGTTCTCATTTTGGCAACCTTTGTAATCATGATAACTAGATTGAGCATTCTCTTGATATCTTGTAGACTTTGTGCCTTGAATTCTCTTCTTGAAACTCATTGGATTGTTTGAAACTCTCTCTTTGAAGATTGCTCCTGTCTTATTTAAACTCAATGTCTCTTGCTTATGGTCATTTGTGTGCTGAGTCATGGCTTATACACGCTTGAATTGTCTCATGCTTTTTGCCAATCTTTTTGACAAATTCAAGTGGCACTCCACACCCTGAACCCAAAGCTTTCTTTCAAGCCTTCATTGATTGTTGAGTGAGGTCTTTTTGGAAAGCTTTGCATGTGCATAATGTTGAGAGTATCGGGGTCGACAATGCTTAGTCTCCATTCTAGCTAGATTAGACACATCTTTGTCTAGCACTTAGGATTGGGTGGTGAGTGTTGTTGATTTTATCTTTGGGAGTATGGTTTGGTTAAAAAAGAGAAGATTAGACTTTTAGAACTCTAGATTGATTATCTTGTCTCAAGGGATAGTAATTTGTGATCCTTAGCTCAAATAATTAATGTCTTGGCCCCCAATTAAAAAAAAAAAATAAATAAATCAAAAAAAAAAATGAATGAAAAAATGAAAAAAAAAGGGGCTAGCAAAGTTTAGAAAGAGCTAAGTTGAATCTAAAAAAAAAGAAAATCCCTTGATTGACTCCATAAAAGAAAAGAGTTCTATTTAAAGAAGTGTTTTGAGTTCTTTGGGATATCTTGGTGAGTGATGAGAGTTGGGTTTTGGCACTTGAAGTTGAAGTTTTAGCTTGTATATGTATGGGGAAGGGTAGAACAATGGAGATTGAGCATTGTATGCATGAGTTGATCCCTTTCTTAGATATATTATGTGCATTACCAAAGCTACTTTGTTTTGAGAGTAAACCACCTTAAAAGATTGTTTTGAACTTCCTATTTCATCATTGAACAAAAACATTTCCTCTCCAAACCAAATGACTTGGACCTTTTGACCATATGCAAGATTTTCTATTGAGTTTGCTTAATGATTGTTAGAGAGTTGTTGAATTTGGGTTTGTGGAATCATGATGATGAGTGTAGAGATCGAAAGAGTTGAATAGGCCTAGAGAAGTTAGAGAAGAATGGAAGTTTTGCTCTAGCTAGTTGTTATGACTATGCAAGGTTGTTAGGATGAGAGCTAAGAAGAGCATCTTTTGGTTATGAAATCCCTGCTTTCAAGCCTCTCCTCCTTAGTTCTTGAAAGTTTACTTGAGGACAAGTAAAGGACTAGTGTGGGGGAGTTGATATCTTGCATAATTACATGTTTTAGCCTTCATATCTTGTGCATTTTGATCATATAGTTTAGATCTTAGTGTCTTTAGGATCCATATTGCATTCATATGTCCCTATCAGGTGTTGGAGCATACTATGAGATGATGTGAAGTGTTTGAGAGTTCAAAGATCCAAAAGAGGTGAAGAATGATGCTCAGCCAAGCAAGTACTCTCTTAGACTCGACTGGACCGGAATGGTCGAGACCGGAATCACCATCCCGGGCGTGTGGGCAGGACCGGACAAACCAGACCGCCATCACCAACACGGGCGTGAAGGGCGAGGACCGGACAAACCAGACCGCCATCACCAACACGGGCGTGAAGGGCGAGGACCGGACAGACGAGACCGCCATGACGAACCCGGGCGTGAAGAGGAAGACCAGAGAGACGAGACCGGGAAGGTGAAGCCGGGCGTGGAGGCTCAGACCGGATTGCAGGACCGGGATGAGGATGCCGGGCGTGGAAGAAGCTGTGGGTGAGAGAAGTTGGACCGGTTTGCACCCAAACCGGGTCGGTTCGACCCAACTCGACCTTGGGTCATTTTTATCACATTTTGAAGACCAAAATTAGCCTTATCCAAGGGGCACTCTAGTCTTTTATCCTATGTATCTCTCTTTACCCTAAACCTAACTATAAATACTTTGTAATCTCCATTTTGGAGAGATTATCTTATTTTCTCTCTAAGAAACACAAAACTTTTGGTGAAAGTTCTTGCCTTGAATCAAATCATCATCTTCTTGTGTTCTTGAGTGTTTATAATTTCTGTTTCATCTTTCTTGAACATGATTAAGCTTGGAAACCTCATGGGTTCAAGAGTAATCATGGTGATTAGTGAGTAGATCCACTTTTGGATTCATGGGTTAGGGAGATTAAGGGTGATTAGGCTTGATCTAAGGTGTTTAGGTGTAGATCCTTCTTATTCCTTGCTAGTAGAGTGTTTTTATGCTTCTTTAGGGCTGGCCTCTCTAAAGTTGAGTTCTAGACATTTCCCACCCACAAGGTGTTTGATGAAATGTCTGAACCAACTCTCCTAAGCTTTTAACATACTCTACCAAAGAGATTTGTTGTTAAAGGTGTTAAGATGGCTATTAGACTTATTCTTGAATGAATTTCCTAAACATTCAACCAAGAGATTTGATGCTTGAGTTTTGGAAGCAAATGAGCATTCATCTAGAGATAGAGTTGTTTAGTCTTTGTGTCTAGGTCTAAGGTAGATAGATTGATTGAAAGCTGGCACCTTAGTTTGAGTTTGATCACCCAAGTCTAAGTCCCTTATCCCATGAGTCCTCTCATCTCATAATCTAAGAAAGTCTCTTGCTTTATTGCATTTCTAGTCTTATTCTAGTATAATCTCTTATCATATCTTGATAGCATTTAGCTTAAGCATGGTCTTGCATTCCTAGTGGTTCATGTTCTCTTAGAATTGGATTGACATCCTTTATACTTCAGCATTTGAATAGGATCTTAGAAAATCCTGTTATCAAAATTCAAATCTTGTTCGGTGCTCGTCTTATGAAGGTTAAACAAGAAGCTGGAGAGAGATGAAGAAGGCCAAGAAGAAGAAGGGCTAAAGACTCAATTGGAGCGAGAGTCAAGAGGATGAAGAAGAAAGATGACAAGAGCGCCTCCTCTGGACCTCACTTCTCCCTCGCTGTTGAAAGAGTCAGGATGTCGTTATCTCGTCGTCCAAGCTCATGGCAAGAGTAATCTAGCCAGGGCTTGTACTGACGATGAAACCCCTGAAACTGTCCCAGAGGGTTGGTTCTGTGTTCACGAG
>NW_026618083.1:0-13881 GCF_000801105.2 Raphanus sativus
TATCTACTTTCGCTGATTAGGGAATACTAAGCTCATTCAATACATGTCAAGTTATCATCTAAGCGGTTAAACTAGGTGATGAACTGGTGATCTAACATCAAGTGATCAGTTTAATGAAGCAGATAAAAGAACCAGTATGAATGAAGAACAGTTATGGATCGCTTATCTATGTTTAGCTCATGTCTCCACACCTAAAAACCCTAGGCGAGCAAGGTCACTACTCGATCATAGATGCACATAAACAAAGACATAAATCCTGAATAAAATTGCATAAGAACAGAGTAGAAAACAAAAGGGTTCAGATGATCTTCTCTATGAGAGGATGGATTCTTCTCCCTTACAAGTTGCAGATCGCAATACTCAGTGTTCTCTTGTAAAAACTAGCGTAAGAAAAATAGAAAATAGATAGATGGCATTTTATATGGGGCGCCGATCAGAAGAAAAGGATTAGGGCAACAGGGCTTAAAATCCCGAAATAGGAGTTTCCATATTCGTCTGGAACAATCGCCGGATCACTCCGTCTGCTTGTTCCGCTTGAGAGAGAACAGTCTCGGGATTGTTCTCTTGAGTGTTCTCCGCAGGAATGCTCCAAAAAGGACTTCTTTTCATCAGGCACCTTCTCTTCTTTTCTTCTGGCTAACTCCAGACCTGTAAAAGGTCAAAAAGGACTAGACTGACACGAATTAGTGACTTCAACAAAAGAAAACATATATACAATGATGTGAAAAACACCATATATCACCACTCTTCTTGGCAGTGCTCACAAGATACTGCCTTATCTCCTCCTCCTCTTGGTTTATAGTAAGCCTTGTTAGCTGCTGCACTCTCCATCTTCTCAGCCTTGTGTACCATAGATAACTCTCCTTTCCCACCACCAAAGAGTCCATCTGAGCCTATCTCCTTTTGTAGTTGAGCACACACTTCATCATAGCTTTGGAAGCTCCTTGTCTCTTAGTATGTGCCTAACCACATCAGTGAAGCTTGGACTGAGTGTGAGAAGTAGTCCAAAGACTTTGTCTGAGATTTTAGAGAACAGAATGTGTATAGAGAGATTAATGAGAGATTAGAAGAGAGAATAAGAGATTAAGAGCAGATTAGGAGAGATTTGGTTTTGAGATTCAATAGTAACTAAAGGGGAGAGATGTCGACATGATGAACTAGAGAGAGAGAGAGTAAGACTCAAAGTATGATTTCATTAAGTGAAGAGATTACAATATAAAGGAGAGAGCTGAAGAGGGTTTGCGCAAGCTAACCCACTATTACAAGCATGTGAGGTCAAACCACTATTCTAAACACTAGGCTGAGATGCTTTACATGCTTTGCTTTGCTTTAACCAGCCTGTAAAGCAAAACCTTATCCACAAACGGTAACAAGGATGGCGCGCCTCTCTTCCTTTGGTTAGATCACTGTGCTTTCCTTCTTCCTCAACCCAAGTGTTCCATAGTTTCATTTTAACCTTCTCACACTTGCATTTACCTCTTTTACCATGCAGTAACTTTATTTTTACTGCATGGTAACTTTTCACAAGTTACTCTTCTTCTCTTCTCCTCTTTATTCTCATCACTCTCCTCATCTCTTCTCACCACATTTCAACACTCCCCCTCAAGCTTGACCATGTGGAACAAGTCGAGCTTGGAAGGACCATGAGATCTTCCTCATTAAAAACCTCATCAAAGAAAACCCATTGGGACAAAACTTTGATGAGGGAAAAAGAGTAAAGACCTCATGATCAGGGGACTAGTGAATGGGTGTAAGATCAATGAGTCCTAACCTGATGTGTATGGACTCCATTGTCTTTTGTCTTGCTGCCTTGGTGAATATATCTGCCAACTGATCTTCACTTCTAGTGTAACATGGCAAGATAACTCCCAAGACTATCATCTGCCTTACCTTGTGACAATCAACCTCAATGTGTTTTGTCCTCTCATGAAACACAGAGTTGGTAGCAATGTGGATTGCGGCTTGATTGTCACAATGCATGGTCATTGGAGTTGCTTGCTCGATCTCCAAGTGCTTGAGAATCCCTTTGATCCACACTAACTCATTGTAAGCTTCAGCATAGCTCTATACTCAGCTTCAGCACTCGAACATGAGACCACCTTCTGCTTCTTGCTCTTCCAAGTAACCATGTTTCCTCCAATGAAGGTACAATACCCAGTTGTAGACTTCCTATCATTTCTATCACCAGCCCAATCAGCATCACAGTAGCCAACCACTTCAGTACTCTTGTTGCATCCCATCCATACTCCTAAACCTTGAGTTCCATTGAGATACATGAGCACTCTCTCCACCATTCTCCAATGATGCTCCTTTGGTTGTTGCATATGCTGGCTGACTTGATTCACTGCAAAGCATATGTCTGGCCGAGTGATAGTGAGGTAGATCAGCTTCCCCACAAGCTTCCTATACAACTTGGGATCATGAAATGGCTTGCTATCTTCCATCTCCCCCTCTCTTGGAATCTTGTACCCATCTTCCATGGGCATCTTTGCTGTCTTTCCTCCATAAGCACCTGCATCTTTCAAAAGATCAAGTGCATATTTTCTTTGAGATATAAATAATCCTTCCTTAGACCTGCACAACTCAATCCCAAGAAAATATTTCATCTCTCCCAAGTCTTTTATGTCAAAGACAGACTTGAGATACTCCTTGGTTTCTTGTATACCTGTTTTATCAGAACCAGTGATGATAATATCATCAACATATACAAGAATAACAATGATACCTCCTGGTGTAACCAAGGTGAAGAGTGTGTGATCCAACTCACACTTTCTGAATCCTTTACCATTCAGAGTGGTGCTGAGCTTGTGATACCAAGCCCTTGGTGATTGCTTCAACCCATAGATAGCTTTCTTCAGTCTTAACACATTTCCTGGTTTTACCATCCCTTCCATTCCTGGTGGTGGTAACATGTAGACTTCATCTTCAAGCTCCCCCTGAAGAAAGGCATTCTTCACATCCATTTGCCATAGATCCCACTCAAGGTTGACAGCAAGTGATAGCACTACTCTGATAGTATGAAGCTTGGCGACTGGAGCAAATGTGTCTATGTAATCCTCACCATAGGTTTGTGTAAAGCCTCTTGCCACCAGTCTAGTCTTCCTCCTATCTATCTTACCATTAGGTAAATACTTTATGGTAAAGATCCATTTGCATGATACTGCCCTCTTCCCCTTAGGTAACTTGCTTTCATACATGGCATCTGCCTCAGCATTGACTGAATCCCTCCACTCTTGAATCAACATTGCTTCTTCATAGCTTCTTGGCACATAGCTCTCATCTAAGCTTACTTGAAAGGCACAATGTTCTTCCGGGAACTCAGCAAAGGAACACACAGCTTGAGAGGGATGCTCCACAGCCTGGGCATTGTAGTACACTCTTGTGTTTACCCAGTTGGAAGCATCTCTTCTCACCCGTGTGCTTCTCCTCAAAGGAACTGCTACTTGTTCCTCACTAGCTTCTTCTTCTTGTATCTGAACTGGTTCTCCAGCTTCCTGATCTCTTCTTGCTGAATCCTCTCCACTTTGGTCAGGAGAATCAGAGCTTTGTTCTTCTAGACCTTCAGCACCAATGCCTTGATCTTCTTGACTTCTTGCTTCTGATTCACTTCCCCCCTCATGATCAAAGTGGGATGGTTCTTCAGCAGTAACTGGTGTAGGTTCTTGTTGCCTACTCTGATCCTGGGACACTCCAATGCCAAGACCCTCAAAAATGTTTCTCAAGCTAGCAGCTCTGTCTGATGGTTGGGATAGATCCTCTAGTTCTTCCCAATTCTTCCCATCATAATACCCTTGCTCCTCCATAAACTTGACATCCCGAGACACCAAGACTCTTCTAGCATCAGGATCAAAGCATTTGTATCCTTTCTGACTAGTTGAGTAACCAATAAGCATAGCCTTGGTGCTCTTATGTTCTAGTTTGTTTCTCAGCTCCCCGGGTACCAGTACATAGCACACACACCCAAATGTCCTCAGATGATCCAGGCTTGGTTTACTCTTGTTGAGAACCTCAAAAGGAGATTGATCTTGAAGTATTCTGGTTGGCATCCTGTTGATCAGATAACAAGCAGATATAACAGCATCACTCCAATACCTCTTTGGAACACTCTTGTGGAACATTAGTGACCGAGCCACCTCCATGAGGTGCCTGTTCTTCCTCTCAGCTACACCATTCTGTTGTGGTGTATAAGGGCAGCTAGTTTGGTGTAATATCCCATGATGAGCTAGGTGATCTCGAAATGCATGGCTTGTATACTCTCCACCATTATCAGACCTGAAAATCTTAATCTTGGCATGATAATGGTTAGTTACATAGCTTTGAAAATTTTTAAAAGCATCAAGAACCCTATCCTTTGATTTAATGAGTGTTAACCAGGTGTATTTGGATTTTTCATCAATGAAGGTGACATAATATCTATAACCATCACGAGAGAAACAAGGAGCAGTCCAAACATCAGAGTGAATCAAATCAAAACAACTTTCATAGATAGTAGAAGATCTTTGAAACACAGTCTTACAATGTTTACCCAAAATACATGCCTCACACTCCTTATTCTTAAACATGACACCTGGTAACATAATGCTTAAAGCCCTATCATGAGGATGACCTAGTCTAGCATGCCACAATGCATCCTTACTGAGGGAAGAAACAGAATTAAAAGAAACAAAAGAACTAGAAATGGGATCAAGGTCTTCCAGCATATAAAGGTCTCCTTTGGTAGCTCCTTGCCCAATCAACTTACTGCTTTTAATATCCTGAAACTTCACATCATTAGGACTAAAGATAACATTGCATTGAAGATCATTAGTGCATCTTTTCACAGATAAAAGATTTGAAGTGAACTCAGGCATGAAAAATGCTTTAGAATCCTTACTAAACAGTTTCAGTTTGCCAATGCCTCTAATAGGGATCCGATCACCATTGGCAATCATAACATGGCCATGAGCAGGTTCAATGTCTTTTATCAACTTAACATCACTAATCATGTGATGAGATGCACCAGAATCAATGATCAATGGTTTATGCACATTTCTAGCAACATTAGTCCTAGATGATTCATTTCCTTTCAAGATGCTTCCTAGCAGTCCTAATATCTTATCAGAGACATCAGGCATTATAATAGGCAATGTATGAGCAGCATAAGAGTAACCAAGAGTATGGTTATCTTTGTTACCAGACTCCTTGAGGGCTCGGATGAGTGATGCAATGTCAGCCTTAGTGATCAACTCCTGGTCCAACCCCTTGCCACTTAGCTGATGAGAAGCCATAGCTCTTCCTTCACTTTCACCCACATTCACAGTTGGACCAGCCCCGGATGAACTAGCACCAGTTGCTTCAGTAGAAAGGTTTGCCTTGGCTTCTCTATCTTTGTTGAACTTGCTCGGCTTCAGGTGGGGGTGGAGTAACCAACACTGATTCTTCCTGTGACCCGACTTCTTGCAATGCTCACAGTTCCCTTCATACTTCTCATACTTCTTGCCATTATATGCAGCCTTGTTGGCTTGCATCTCCTCGGCCTGATGAGCCATGGTAAGATCACCCTTTCCTCCAAAGAGACCAAGAGATCCCTCCTCTTTCTGAAGTTGTGCACACACTTCCTCCATGCTTGGGAGAGTAGGCGACCTTAAGATATGCTTGATGACATCTTTGTAGCAAGGATCAAGTGTCATCAATAGCCCAAACACCTGATCTTGTTCTCTTCTCTCCATGAGAGCCGACATGTCAGTGGTGTTGGGTCTTAAGCTTTCAAGCTCGGACCATAAAGATCCAAACTTCCCCATGTGTTTGGTAAGCTCCCCTCCATCTTGCTTCATGGAGTTAATGGCTCTCTTCAACTCAAACACACGGCTAATGTTGGAAACATTCCCAAAAGTCTTCATGAGAGTATCCCATAGGTGTTTGGGAGTCTCGCAGTAGCTGTAGGCTTCAAGAAGAGGTACCTCTAGAGATCCTTGCAGCACGGAAAGCACCATCAAGTCCTCTTGGATCCACTTCTTCTCCTCAGCATCCGCGAGAGCTTTTCCCTTCTCACCTTCTTCAGTTTGCTTAGCCACTGGCTTTGGTTCATCATCAGTGATGTGATCCCATAGCCCTAGCCTTCCAATGGCGGTTTTCACCAACCTAGACCACAAGAGATAGTTTGAACCTCCCTTGAGCTGAACCGGAACTGTAACGAGCTTGCTGTAGTTGTTTCCCTCCATCTTCTCTTGCTTGTATCACACGTGACCTGAAAAGCTTCTATCTTGCAACCACGCTTGAAGAACCACCAGAACTCAACCTCAAGACCACACAGACTCTCGGATAAGCTCCAATAATACCTTTAGTATAGTAACAAGTCTTCCCGAATCACCAAGAACACAAGAGAGAGATAAGGCAACAAGAACACAAGATTTGCGGAATGAAAATGAGGTTTCTCTCAATACCAAAGCCAACCTGGCTCTGATACCATGAGATTTTAGAGAATAGAATGTGTATTGAGAGATTAATGAGAGATTAGAAGAGAGAATAAGAGATTAAGAGCAGATTAGGAGAGATTTGGTTTTGAGATTCAATAGTAACTAAAGGGGAGAGATGTCGACATGATGAACTAGAGAGAGAGAGAGAGTAAGACTCAAAGTATGATTTCATTAAGTGAAGAGATTACAATATAAAGGAGAGAGCTGAAGAGGGTTTGCGCAAGCTAACCCACTATTACAAGCATGTGAGGTCAAACCACTATTCTAAACACTAGGCTGAGATGCTTTACATGCTTTGCTTTGCTTTAACCAGCCTGTAAAGCAAAACCTTATCCACAAACGGTAACAAGCATGGCGCGCCTCTCTTCCTTTGGTTAGATCACTGTGCTTTCCTTCTTCCTCAACCCAAGTGTTCCATAGTTTCATTTTAACCTTCTCACACTTGCATTTACCTCTTTTACCATGCAGTAACTTTATTTTTACTGCATGGTAACTTTTCACAAGTTACTCTTCTTCTCTTCTCCTCTTTATTCTCATCACTCTCCTCATCTCTTCTCACCACATTTCAACATTGTCTTGCTCACGCCTAGCTTCAAGTGCCTCAGGGTCATTGGTGCTTGGCCTTAGCATCTCTAGCTCAGACCATAGCTGGCTGTACTGTGAGAATTGATAGTATTAGAGAATCAAAGGGAGAATAGTTGAGACATTGTGACAAGTAAAGGGAGTTGACGAGAGAGAATAAGAGACAAAGAGAATGTGAAACTCTTTTCTTGATATCATTTGTTCATGTTACAATATCTTTAAATAGACTGAAGAGTATAATAAACTAAGACAAGTTGATACAGGTTAAACAATAAAGAAATGGCTCTGATCTTGCGCAGTGGCTCGTCCAGCCTTGTTGGATAGTGACAGATGATAACGGCTCCTTCTCTCTTCTTCTCACCCGTGACTCTTTCCTCCAACGTCTCTCTGCTCCTTTGTCGATACCATCTCTCATTTGAATAACAACTAGCTCCCTTCCTTCTCAAGATAATGAGTAACTTGACTTCTAAGCTAGGTTAGGTCTCTCTTAGACCAAACTGTACGGACAAGTCTACTTGCTTCCTTGATCATTCCAGGCGCCTCTCTTCATCTTAGCTATCACACTTATCTCTTTATTGCTTCATCTCAACACTCCCCCTCAAGCTTGACCATGTGGAACAAGTCAAGCTTGGAAGATCATGAAGCATTCCCTCATTAAAACCTTGATATGCAAAACCCAGTGGGACAAAAACATATCAAGGAAAGAGTAGAACACTTCAATGACGAGGGGATCACTGAGATGAAAGATCCACAAGTCCAAGCTTTGAAAGAATGAACTCGCAGACCTTAGAGCTTGCAGCCTTGGTGAAGATGTCAGCTAGCTGGTCTTCACTTCTGGTGTAGCATGGAAGGATGATTCTCTGCTCAACCGCTTGCCTCACCTTATGGCAATCAACTTCAATGTGTTTAGTCCTCTCATGAAACACATTGTTAGATGCTATGTGTATGGCCGCTTGATTGTCACAGTGCATGGTGATTGGAGATGAGGTTTCTATGCCCAAGTCTTGGAGAAGGTTCCTGATCCAAATAAGCTCACTAGTAAGCTTCCTCATGGCTCTGTATTCAGCTTCAGCACTGGAACATGACACAATCTTTTGCTTCTTGCTTTTCCAGGTTACCAAGTTCCCTCCAATGAATGTGCAATATCCAGTGGTTGATCTTCTATCAACTCTATCTCCTGCCCAATCAGCATCACAGTAGCCTACTATCTCTGTGCTCTTGTTGCATCCCATCCATACTCCCTGTCCTGGTGCCTCTCTTAGGTACCTTAGTATCCTTTCCACCATATTCCAATGGTGTATCTTGGGAGCTTGCATATGTTGGCTTACTTGATATACCGCAAAGCACACATCTGGTCTTGTTATGGTGAGGTAGATAAGTTTTCCAACCATTCTTCTATAGTGCTTGACATCAGTGTATGGTTGATTATCAATCTCCCCCTCACGCATCACTTTATACCCATCTTCAAGTGGAGTCTTTGCAGCTCTTCCTCCTAGATCACCAGCCTCTTTTAGCAAATCCAAAGTATACTTCCTTTGAGATAAGAACAATCCCTCCTTGGATCGACATATCTCAATGCCTAGGAAATATTTGAGCTCTCCCAAATCCTTGATATCAAATGATGACTTGAGATATGCCTTGGTTGCAAGTATCCCTTCTTTATCACTGCCAGTGATGATGATATCATCCACATAGACCAAGATCACAATGATTCCCTTCTTACTGGTGAGAGTGAACAAGGTGTGATCAGCTTCTGACTTCACAAAACCTCTCCCATTAAGTGTGGTGCTTAGCTTGTGATACCAGGCCCTAGGTGATTGCTTCAGACCGTAGATGGCTTTCTTCAATCTAAGCACATTTACAGGCTTCACTAGATGCTCTAAACCAGGAGGTGGCTTCATGTACACTTCATCTTCCAACTCTCCTTGTAAGAATGCATTCTTCACATCCATTTGCCAGAGATCCCATTCTAGATTCACTGCCAATGATAAGACTATCCTGATTGTATGGAGTTTTGCAACTGGTGCAAAGGTATCAAGATAGTCTTCTCCATAAGTCTGAGTGAAGCCTCTTGCTACTAATCTTGTCTTGCGCCTCTCCACTGTACCATCAGCATTGTATTTGATAGTGAAGATCCAGCGACTTGTTACTGCCCTCTTGCCTTTGGGTAGCTCTGACTCATACCAGGTGTCATTGATGATCATAGCATTACTTTCACAACCCACTGATTCTCTCCACTCAGCATGCTCCATTGCTTCTTCATAGGACCTAGGGATGTATTCCTGATCCAATTCCGCAATAAACACTACATGTTCTTGTGGATACTGAGCTAAAGAACACACTGCTTGTATTGGATGTGCTACAGCTTGAGAGTTGAAGTAGACTCTGTTGTTCTTCCAGTTTGATGCTGGTTGTCTGATCCTAGAACTCCTTCTTGGCTGTGCTTGATGTGGATTCTCCTCAGTAGATATCACTGGTTCACTATGCTGCTGGCTTGTACTCACCACTGTATCCTCTTGAGTGTTGTGGTGTTGCTCCCCTTGAGCTTGTGGCTCAGCTTGATCATGACTCACTGAACTATCCTCTTGATGTGGTTCAGCTTGATTCTCCCCTTCAGGATCAAGGTGAGTGATTTCCAAGCTATCATCATCACCTCCGGACCCTTCTGGTGCTGGTGTTGTTTCTTGGACACCGGTTGACCTCTCACTAGGTATCCTGATGCCAAGGCTTTCCATAACCTTCTTGAGATTGCTGGCTCTATCTGAAGCAGATTGAGATAGATTTTCCAAATCCTCCCAATTCCTCCCTTCATAGTAACCCTTGGATTCAATGAACTTCACATCCCTTGAGATTAAGACCCTCCTGGTCTCTGGTACAAAGCACTTATACCCCTTCTGATGAGGAGAATATCCAATGAACACAGCTCTAGTACTCTTTGGTGCCAATTTATCTCTTTGTTCACCTGGAACAAAGACAAAGCAAAGGCAACCAAACACACGCATATGTTCAATAGAAGGTTTAGTGTGATTCAGTACCTCATAAGGAGATTGATCCTTCAGAACTTTGGTGGGAGTTCTATTGATCAAATAACAAGCTGTTGAGACAGCATCACTCCAGAAACATTTAGGCATACTGGTGTGGAACATCATACTCCTAGCTACCTCCATGAGATGCCGGTTCTTCCTCTCAGCTACACCATTTTGTTGTGGAGTGTATGGACAGCTAGTTTGATGGATCATCCCATGTTTGGCTAAGTGTTGTTTGAATGCATTGCTTGTATATTCCCCTCCATTATCTGATCTCAATATCTTTATCTTGGCATTAAAATGATTAGTGACATGATTTTGAAAGTTTATGAAAGCTTCTAAAACTCTATCTTTGGATGGCAATAATGTGATCCATGTGTACTTAGACTTCTCATCTATAAATGTGACAAAATATTTGTGATGCTCTCTAGAAACACATGGTGCGGTCCAAACATCAGAGTGAATCAAATCAAAACAACTTTCATAAATTTTACTTGAACTAGGGAACACTGTTTTGCAATGTTTCCCTAAGATACAAGCTTCACAATCAGTTTTAAAGGAAATACTAGGCAACATGATGTTCCAAGCACGAGAATGAGGATGACCTAATCTAGCATGCCACAATACATCTTTAGGTAAATCAGAAACAGAGTTTAAAGCAGAAGATAAATCGGCTGATGACTTGGTGTCTTCAAGTAAGTACAAGTCTCCCTTAGTCACACCATTGCCAAGCAACCTACTAGTCTCAATATCCTGAAAGTACACTTGGTTAGGAGTGAATGTAACACTGCAATTTAAATCATTAGTCACTCTTTTCACAGATAACAAATTAGAGGCAAAGCTAGGCATATAAAGAGCTTTTGAATCCTTGTTAAACAATTTAAGATCTCCTATGCCTTTAATTGGTATCTTATCTCCATTAGCTATCATCACATCTCCTAGAGCAGGAACAATGTTTTTAATTAAGCTCACATCACTAATCATGTGATGGCTTGCTCCTGAATCAATAACTAGTGGTTTTATCAATTTAGAACTAGTTAAAGCATTCATAGAGACATTACTCATAAGCGCATGAAGAGATGTACCAAGAGTGTTACCAGAGTTATCTTTGAGGATTTTGATGAGAGCTTCAATGTCAGAGCGCCTGATAGTCTCATCTTGGGTGTTCCTCACGGTTGAGCTGGTTGAACTGGAAGCTAGAGCCTTCCCTCCTCCATTTCCTGCTCCGGGTTCACCCATGTCGCCTGAGTAGTTAGCTCTTGCTTCATTGGTGCCAGTCCGGAACTTCTGTGGCTTCAAATGAGGATGAAGCAACCAGCACTTATCTTTCCCATGCCCATTTTTCTTGCAGTGGTCACACACCCACACCTTCTTGTCCTCAGGTTTGAAGTAGCCTTTGTTAGCAACACCTTCTGCTTGGTTTGCTATCACCAGGTCTTTCTTCCCTCCAAAGAGACCAACTGAGCCTTGCTCCTTTTGTATCTGAGCACACACCTCATCCAGAGATGGGAGACTCACTCCCCTCAGTATGTGCTTGATCAATTCATTGTACCCGGGGTTAAGAGAGAATAGCAAAGCAAAGACCTTATCTTGCTCTCTCCTCTCATTTAGTACATCCGGGTCAAGCGTAGCTGGTCTCAACATCTCCAGCTCTGCCCATAGAGATCTGAACTTCCCAAAGTGTTTATCAAACTCAGTATCCTCTTGACACAGGTTGTTGATAGCCCTCTTGACTTCAAACACTCGGTTAATGTTGGATACATTACCAAACACCTTTTGGAGTGTATCCCATAGCTCTTTTGAAGTCTCACAGTAGGCGTAAGACTCCAAGATTGATGCCTCAAGGCTGTGTTGAATGATAGACAAGACAAGGAGATCCTTTTGAACTCGTTTCTTGTCATCAGCTTCAGCTTGCACCACTTCTTTGCCATCCTCTCCTAGGACAGTCTTCTTCTTGTTGTTCCTGCCTTCTTCCACCACCTCCCAGAGTCCTCTGCCTCCAAGGGCGGTTTTAGTTAGCCTTGCCCAGTGTAGATAGTTAGCTCCCTTAAGAGTAACTGGAATGGTCACCATTCGTGAGTGTTCACCAGTAGAATCCATCAAGAACAAGAAGTTTTGAGTAAAAGAAGAACTTTGCTATTTTTGGCAAATTCTGGAACAGAAAAAGGAAGAACACCTCAAGAACAAGATGAACTTTACCCAAAATAGAAATGAAAAATCAAAGTGTTTGCGGAAGAAATAGGTTTCAGGAGCTTAAAGCTCTGATACCATGTGAGAATTGATAGTATTAGAGAATCAAAGGGAGAATAGTTGAGACATTGTGACAAGTAAAGGGAGTTGACGAGAGAGAATAAGAGACAAAGAGAATGTGAAACTCTTTTCTTGATATCATTTGTTCATGTTACAATATCTTTAAATAGACTGAAGAGTATAATAAACTAAGACAAGTTGATACAGGTTAAACAATAAAGAAATGGCTCTGATCTTGCGCAGTGGCTCGTCCAGCCTTGTTGGATAGTGACAGATGATAACGGCTCCTTCTCTCTTCTTCTCACCCGTGACTCTTTCCTCCAACGTCTCTCTGCTCCTTTGTCGATACCATCTCTCATTTGAATAACAACTAGCTCCCTTCCTTCTCAAGATAATGAGTAACTTGACTTCTAAGCTAGGTTAGGTCTCTCTTAGACCAAACTGTACGGACAAGTCTACTTGCTTCCTTGATCATTCCAGGCGCCTCTCTTCATCTTAGCTATCACACTTATCTCTTTATTGCTTCATCTCAACATGTACTTCCCAAGATGCTTGGTGAAGTCTCCTTCTTCTTGCTGCAGATTGTTGATGGCTCTCTTCACTTCATAGATTCTGGTGAGGTTTGAAGTGTTGCCATAAACCTTTTGCAAAGTATCCCACAACTGTTTTGAAGTTGTGCAGTGACAGTAAGTGTCCATAAGTGGACCATCAAGAGAGCTATGCAAGATAGACAGCACCATGAGATCTTCCTGAGCCCATTTGCCTTCATCTACCACTAAAATCTCCTTGCCATCTTCTCCTTGGGTGATTTGCTTTGGTGCTGAGCTTGAAGTCACATGCTGCCAAAGTCCTCTTCCTCCAAGGGCTGTCATGGTCATCCTAGACCATGTAATGTAGTTTCCTGGTCCCTTGAGTGTGACTGGAATCTTCACATGGTGGTAGCTCTCCATCTTCTATGATTGGCGCCAAACTAGATTTGAATTTTCAAGTCTGGTTTTGAGATAAATCAACTCTGTAACTGAGAGAGCTCAAGTTTGAAACAAGATAAACTCTCAAAGAAATATAAGTGGGGACAGAGAAGAGTGAGCACAACCAAAAGAATTCAAGAACACTCAAGAACACTCAAGAACACAGATTTATTATCCACTGGATAAAAGAAATATGAAGAGAGAAATGAGAAAAAAATTGCTGAATAGAAAGACAGAGATAAAATAGAGAGATTTGCGGAAGTGAAATAGGTTCTCAAGAGCTTATAGCTCTGATACCATGTTAGAAATCAAAGAACAGAGTGAAGAACACAAGAACAAGTGAGAGAGAGAGAGAGAGAGAGAGAGAGAGAGAGAGAGAGAGAGAAGAGAGAGAGAGAGAGAGAGAGAGAGAGAGAGAGAGTGATGATTTGTGAGAGAGAGAGTAAAGAGAGAAGAACTATTTCCCTTAGATTGAATGTGCAACATGTTACAAGTATTTAAAAGAGTAAGCTTGGCAAGTTGCCTTACTTCAGAAACTAATAAACTAATGAACTAAAAACTAATGAAATGAATAAACAAATCTGCTGTGGTCCAAGGATG
>NW_026618084.1:0-13876 GCF_000801105.2 Raphanus sativus
TTATAATAATTCCTTACTTACAAATATAATTATCTTATATAATATTATATAACCATTAAATTTATTTCTATAAAAATGCGAAAGTATTTTATTTAATTATATATAACTAATTGATAAAAATAAAGAAATTGATAAGGCATATATATTCTTTCTCTAATTCTACAATTAGTTACCATAAATCATTATTTGTAATATCTTTTTTTTTTTTGACAACAAATGAAAACTAAAAACTAAGATGTATGCGCACCGGGCTCAGAGAACCAAGCCGGAGGCATAGAGTCGACATAGAACATAGCTGAAGGGGAACGTCTAGCACCGCGTGCCAGCTTGTCCGCCACTTGATTTTGCGCCCTCGGAATATGTCAAAATATGAAGTTAGGGAAGAAAGTCTTACTGCGTTGAAATTCCTCCAAGTGTGTAGTAAACGCTGGCCATTCTCCAGGTGATGACACCATCTTCACCAATTGAGAACAGTCTGTTGCAAAGACTACGTCTGAGTAGTTGAGGGCCTTCATGCACTCCATAGCCCATATCAATGCTTCACATTCAGCATGTAAAGCAGATAAGCTTCGGCGGAGACTCATAGCGCCCATCATCTTCTCGGTTCCTCCATTGTTCCTGCAGAACCAGCCTTGGCCGGTAAATTGGTCTTCTAGACTCCATGCACCATCAATTAAGCAAACTCTAGAGGTCTCTGCAGATAGCCAGTCGGACAACGGGTTATCCCTTGGACCAAGGTTTGGTAACATCTTTTGAGCATCTGCCCAAGTCTCCGCTTCCACTTCCGCTCTTCTAAGAATTTCCTGCGGGTCGCCCGCTTTATTTGTATAGATCTTGCTATTCCTATTTTTCCAAATATACCATAATATCCAAGAAAAGGAGTCAAAATTATAATCCTTCGGAAGTCTCCAAAATAAGTAATCAAAATTTGTGAATAAAGATACACTGGGATAGAGACCCGGTGCCGAAGGTATTTTTGATAATGCCCATATTTGTAATGCCGGTGGACATTCAAAAAGAATATGATTAATGGATTCCTCCTCTGCTCCACATAGACTGCATCGTAAATCACACGTAATTCCGCGCGACCGTAAATTTTTTGCAACCGGTAGGATTCCTTTAATAGCTTGCCAAATAAAATGCTTCAGCTTAGGCGAACAATTCAATTTCCAAGTAAAACTTAATAACTCGGTTGTGTCTGGCCCATAAGGGATGACCTGAGTACCTTTATCTGGGAATTTTGATTCTATTTTATATCCCGACTTAACTGTGTATTGACCAGTGTCTGTGAATGCCCATCCACAAGAATCTGATGTGCCAAATGGGCTAATTGCCAAACCTTGAATGAGGATTACATCCTCTGGTTGGATATATGCATTAAGCAAATCCACCTTCCAAGAACAATTGACCGGATCGATAAAAAAATCCACCTTAATATCAGGTAGGTCCAGAAGTTAATTTTTTGGAGTTGCTAATCTCGGGCGAAGAGCAGGAAGCCATGGATCTGTCCATACGGAGATGGATTTCCCGTTTCCTACTCTTTTGATTAGCCCTTTATTTACCAGAGATCTAGCGGAGCAGATACTTCTCCACCCATAAGAGGGTGAATAAGATCTATGTGGATCCAGCGGATCTGTAATGCGGAAATATCTTCCTTTAAACACTTTAGAAAACAAACAGTCTGGTTTATCGATCAATCTCCACAACTGTTTTGCCAGTAAAGACGTATTAACATTTTGCAAATCTCGAAAGCTTAAACCTCCTTCAGCTTTATGTTTGCAAACTTTGTCCCAAGATAACCAATGCATACCCCTCTTATTCCCGCATCCGCCCCACCAGAAATGGGAAATTGTTCCTGTAATTTTCTTAGTAACCGCCTTAGGTAATCTATAACAAGACATCACATAATTTGGCATTGCTGTGGCTGTGGAGTTTATCATAACCTCCTTTCCTCCCTTAGTAAGAAATCGGACCGTCCAATTATTGATCTTCTGATTAATTCTCTCATTTACATAACCAAAAACCTGAGTTTTTGGTCCTCCAAGACTCTCCGGGATTCCCAAGTAGCTTCCCATGCCACCAATTGTTGTAATTCCTAGCTGGTTTTTAATTTCCTCCCTAATATTCTCCGGTACCTTGTGACCAAATTGCAGTGATGATTTATCAAAATTAATTAGTTGCCCAGAAACCGCCTCATAGTCCTTAAGTAGTTTAAGGATGACTTCGCATTCCATCGGATTGGCTTTACAAAAGAACAAACTATCATCCGCGAAGAGAAGATGGGAGATCGCAGGACTCCCTCGTGAAACCTTTAACCCCGTTAATTTTTTATCCCGTTCTTCTTTCTTAATATTAGCAATAAGAGCTTCCGTACACAGGATAAATAGATATGGTGACATGGGATCCCCCTGTCGTAGCCCCCTATTTGGGACAATACAACCTTTAGGCTGACCATTAAGCAATACTTTATACTGCACCGACGAAATGCATTTTAATATTCTGGAAACCCATATGGAGGAAAAACCCATTTTCAAGAGAAGGCGCTCCATGAAAGCCCACTCGACCCTATCATAAGCTTTGCTCATATCCGTCTTAATAGCCATAAACTTTTCCTTGCAAGCGTTATTAGTGCGTAATCCATGGAACATCTCTTGCGCAATAAGAATATTATCTGAAATAAGTCTTCCTGAAACAAAGGCAGATTGTGTTTCTGAAATAAGCGCTGGGAGTAAACCTTTTAATCTCTGACACAAAACTTTGGAAATAATTTTATAGGCTACATTACAAAGGCTAATAGGCCGTAACTCCGTCATTCGGTTTGGTCTCACCGTCTTTGGAATAAGACAAATGTTTGTCAAATTTATTCTATCGTCAAAAATTCCAGATCGTAGGAAGTTATTTACCATTTCCACAATATCCTGCTTAATGAACGACCACGATTGTTGGTAAAACAGAGCCGTCATCCCATCCGGTCCCGGTGCTTTCTCCGGATGCATCATAAAGACTGCCGTCCGTACCTCCTCCTCCGATGCTGGAGCCATTAGTCTCCTATTCTGATCCATAGTTACCGTGGTCGGTATCTCTTCCAAAAAGCCGTCAAAATCTGACGGTGAAGTAGATTGAAATAAATCCATAAAATATTTAACTGCCACCTGTTCAATTTCTGCTTCCGAGTTAGTCCACACCCCTGCCTCATTATATAAACCACTTATTCGATTTTGAATACGCCTCTGTTTTGTTAGAGCATGGTAGAATTCTGTATTCCGGTCTCCATACATGTGCCAATTATTTCTGCTCTTCTGTTCCCAATAAAGTTCCTCATCTCGATACGCCTCTTTTAACTTACGCGAAACCTCTAGCACTTCCTCATACGACCTTGTCATATCAGTCTGAACATCCTCAAGAGCTTTTTGTAATGAGGATATTTTTTCTTTCCCATATGGGGGGTTATCCTTGCGCCATACCGAGATCTCATGACGACAATTAGAAATCTTATCAACTATACCCCCTCTTTGGCCACTCCTCCGCATCGTCCAACCTCTTTCTATTGAATCCATAAGACCTTCTCCTCCAATCCATCTTTTGTCAAAACGGAATTGTCTCCGAAATTTCATAACCTTATCATCAATGGTGGCAACAATTGGCCTATGATCAGACCCAATCATACCAAGGTATTCTACAAAGGAACATGGGAAAAGGTTATGCCATTCGTTATTCCCCAAAGCCCGATCAAGACGACATCTAACTGTATGTCCTCCTCTTCTGCCCTTCCATGAGAGAGTGTTTCCTAAGCTCGGAAATTCCATTAATCCACAATTTTCTATCATATTATTAAACGACACAAATGTATCAGCGTGACGTAAGGGTCCCCCATCTTTTTCATGGTTTCCCGTTATTTCGTTTAAATCCCCAATAACGAACCACGGTTCATCCCTAATAATACCCATCCTCGTGAGCCTCTCCCAGATCTGATCCCGAAGGCTTTGATTTGGTTCTCCATACACAAATGAGATGAATAATCGCTTCCCTTTATACTCGGTTACCACATCAATGATCCTGTTGTTGGAAGATATAATATCCACTTTTACGGAAGAATCATAGTATAAAGCCAACCCTCCACTTCTTCCTTGCGGGTCAACAGTGTGGAGGTGGGTATAACCAAAATGAAATTGAAAAGATTGTACAAAATCAAACTGTTGTTTCGTTTCAGATAAGAAAAGAAATGTCGGTTTGTGTTTTGACCAAATTTCCCGAAGATAACTAATCGTCCAATGACTCCCCATTCCTTGACAATTCCAGCTTAAAATTTTCATTTTTCAAATTATTGAAATCACTATTAACCAGAATTCAGTGGCCCAATCCCTGATATTAGGAACCAGAAGCATGAGAAGGCCTGCCAAATCAGTTAGCAAAAAATAAATACGAGTACACCATCTGTTCCAAATCGAAAAAGCAGTCATAGGGAACCTGTATATTTTAACGAGCTGATACACTAATTTAAACCCCTCATGATAGGGTCTAGGCTTCCCATCTATTGTCCATATTCCACAAAACCAAGACTTAAAAGCATACTTGTCCTTTTCATATTGTCCAAACCTCGTAATAGATCGTTCACATAGTTTCCCAACGTCAGACTCAACCGAGTCAGAAATACCATTACCATAGAAACCCATCCAACGACAGTTGTTATCCCAGAAAAAACCTGTCAGCTGCATTTGTCTCTGTTTCCACATAAATTCAAACACAAACCAAGTTTCCCCCAACCAACTAGGGCCATAGGAACCACCAAGAGACCAGTCTTGCAAAATCAAAAGGCATAGATTCTTTTTAAGCCTATAGTAGCACGTACACAAACCACCGCTAGTACTTGCACATTTAAAAGACCCATAATGTAACTGCCAACTCCATACACCATAAAACCACAAGCAATTCATCTTATTAAGAGAAAAAAATATAAAGACAACCCTACATCTCGGGTCAAACAGAGGCCATAAACCAAAATAAGTAAACTGGATTTTATATAATAATCCAAACATTATTGCTATTGAATTTGAAAAAAGGTATTACTCTAGAATGAATCCACTCGAGCATTTTACCTTAAGGCTTGTTTCCAGCCTTCTTACCCTCTCCATTCTTCCCCGGCGCCTTGGCGATCTTTGTCTTCCTTGGAGAAAGCAGCTTGTGTACTAGGCGTGTCCCAGCCGCTCCTCCACCAGTTCCAGGCTTAGAACCTTTTTTCTTTAGCGCCTTTGTTCCTGCTTCTTCTTCACCTCCATTATCAGCTGTGGCAGATTCAATGTCGTTGCTGACCACCACCTCAGAAGCCGGAAGTTCCATCTCCATCTCCTCCATAAACTCCGGTACTTCACCCTCTTCCCATTCTTCATCTAAAAGCTCAGAGTCCGAGAGCAGTACTCCTTCCACCATTAAGTTCGCCTCGTCTAAAGGCGAGATTTGATTCTCACGATCCACATCAACACCCTTTGCTTCCCCTGTCACTTCTTTCTTATCCATCTCAACATCCATTTGTCTCTCCTCCAACTCCTTACCACCTTGTGCTGTCTGTGCTTCCTCCAAACCCACCATTGCCACAGATTCCTCAAAAAGAAGAGCTTTCCTTGTCCCTGAGCTCCCTTCCTGCTTCCTCATCTCTTGGTTCTCCCTTTGCGGGTAGTGGCCCCCTTTGAATGCATCCATCATTAACTTCTGAGGATGAGGAAGAGTGGTACCATCTCCTTCTCTTAACTGTTGCACCCCTCTAGTATTAATAGCAAAACGCCTCTGATCCTCCCTAGGAGCCCCATAACCATACTGTCTGCGAGCATGTCCCTCGCCATAACCACCACCATACTTCCCCCTTGAGCGCCCGTCCTGTCTATAAGGACCTTGTCCCTCTTTAGCAATGCCCTTACCCTTATTATCCTCCTTAACACCTCTAGGTCGCATATCCTTACCTCCCCCGATACCATTCATCGCATCTCCTCCATTTCCAACTGCCGCTTTGTAGCTTAGAGGTTTTAAACCATGATCAGAGATTGATCTCTCCTCCTTAACATCTGGCTCCTCCTTGATCTTTGAAGGGCACCGGGACTGATCATGCGTCAAATGCGCACAAAGTCTACAGAAACCCACCAATCTGTCATACCTCAGGTTCACAACAAGCTCCACACCCTCAGCGAAATTGACATCCATTGAGAATACCAATGGCTTGAAGCTATCCAGCTCCACACGTACTCTACCCTCCACCAAGTCAACGTCGCCAGTAGCTACTCCAAGCGCCTTCCCAACACCAAGAAATGTTGAAGCTGCCCAAAACTGCATAGGGACATCGAGCACCCGAACCCAAAAAGTGATCCGAGAGGGGTAGTTTGGTTCCAGAACAGGCTTCCACCGCACAATGGATAGCATCCAGTTGTCAAAGTGAAACGGCTCCATCTTCAGTACTTCAACAATATCCTCTTCTCTTTCGAAATCAAAGCGGAATCTTCCCAGACCCAAATCAGTGCCCATCACGTGTCCCTCTATTAGCCAAAACCTTGGCAACATGTACAGCAGATTCCTCATATCTTGCTTGGGTGGGTTCATACACCGTCCTATCAGTGTTTTGGCATACTGAGCAATGATCTCTGTATTGTCAAAACGAGGGACCGAAATCTTCAGTCTTGGCTTGGTCACTTCCACCGTCTTCCCTCCTGACTTCATCATCCATTGGGATTGAGACATCGTCACTAAACCGGCACCAAAGAAACCAAAAGAAAGCAAATTTGTCAGAGACCAGAAATGAGTAATTGCAAAAACTGAGAAGCTATGTGATAATACACCTATCCCGTTATAATGACATATAAATACTCCTAGGAGTAGGATCAAAAAGATACGACAAAAATCAATCCCAAGATACACTATTATGTGACAGCTTGTAATCCTAGACCAAGAGATATCAACTCGAGAGCCTGTTACCATAAACAAGTAAATCTCATTCCAAATAAAGGTATGCAAATCATTGTGATCCATCGTGAAAACTCTTAAGGAAACTAGAAATTCATGGCAACGATATTCATATCTCAACCGAGAATAAAAATCAGTAAACCTCCAAATATACGAACAAAGGGAAACCCACTTCGATTCAGATATCCCAAGAAACCTTAAATGGAAGGTAAAATTGCACCTTTTACTCCATAATTGAGACCTAGCCGATTTGGGACTTCTCCAATTGGGATCGTGAATCTTCAGATTCCGTAAATCAGCACGAATCACCCTTCGTAATCCAGCCCTTCCCCAACCTTCGCCGATCTCCAAATCAAAAATCCCCAAATCGCATTGGATCCATATCGGATCAACCCAAGCAATCTCGATGAGCAGATCCTCCTTTAACCACAGATCCTCCTTTAACCACAGAGAATCGTCCTCACCAAAACGTAACCAAAAGGCGATCCAAAACGGATCTAACAAGTAGCCATCGGAATCCCGAAACTTCATTATCAAATCGCCATCGCTATCGTCGCCCTAGCAGAGAGAGTTTTAAAAAAATATTTCACACGTTTGATATATTACAATCATTATTTGTAATATCATTTGTGTTATTAGGTGATTTGTATTAATTAGTTCCAGAATTACCTTTTACTTTTAGATCTGATTAACATAATAACTAATAAATGTTAACAACCAATCAAATTATAGCTATTTTTAAACTTAACCTATTAAAGACACATAATCAAAAATCATTTTAGTGGTTTTTCAATTAATATAAAGTAGGATTTATCTCTTTAAAACTAAGGATAAATTTGGTTAAGGTAAACTAAAAACATGTATTAGGAAAATGGTAGTTTAAGCAATTTTTCTCATAATTTTTTCCAAATCACACTTTCTCACTGCAAATCTTTCATGTATGTGTCATCGGCCCAACTGCCAATTGAATAGTTGCCTTCTTTGTCGATTGTGTCATCATATTGGTACTCGATCGCTGTTGGAGGCTGAGTATCGAAAGCAAAATTCAGATAGCAGTGTCTTGGTAAGACGATGTTGTTACTAGCATGTGCACTGCCGGTCGATTCTCAAAGATTTGTGTCGATCGATGATGGACTAGTGATGTCGATCGATTGTTGAGAGGGGTTGTCGATCAATGCTCCATTTTCTGACTTGTCGTCATCTTCACAATAGCATGCTGCTATATAAATTTTATGTTTTCAAAATTTATCAAAACTTTTTTAACATAATTAATATTATAAAACGTTTTTCAAATTAGTTTTTATTATATTTATATATAACGAATATATTTATTATAAAAAACTGTAAATTTTATTTTACAAAATGGAAATAAAATAATTGCAATTATATATTTAAATATTAAAAAATATATATTTACGAAATTTCCGACGAATTATATCCGTCAAGAATTTCCGACAGATAATTTTTTTGGAATTTCGTCAGAATTTCTGACGAATTTCGGACGAATTTTTTTTTCTGACCAAATGATATAAAATACGTCTTTCGTCGGAAATCCGTTGAAAACAACTTATTTCGACGAATTTCCGACAAAATCTTCCGTCATAATAAACTTGTTTTCTTGTAGTGCACCAAAAACTAAAATACTCGAACCAAAACCGAATGTTGGAGACTCATAATTCATAATGCATCTACGTTTAAATGGTGAAAATAAAACATTCTGCTTTTACTATTTATTTAACTCTTTTTAGTGGATTACCCATGTGGTTATAGACGTATTAAGATATAGGCATGTTTTTTCTTTGTTCACACTGTTCATATTCGATTATGCCACTTCCATTGACCCCAAAAAGAAAATTATTGTGATTTTGTTTGTTGGATCCTCGCAAGTGTCAACACTAGAGACCCAATCTTCGTTAAGCTTACTTTCTGAAGCTCCAGATTCTCATAGTCTAGTAAGTTTTCACAAATGCAATCTTGAGACAAGTCCATTTTGATAAGTATGATCTGCCACAAGATGGCTTTGCTCGAAGAATAAAAGTTCATCCTGCATTTGTTTAGTTAGTATTCTCACAGACCGAACACTTGAAAAAGCTAATGTAGGTCTTTCTACGCTTTTGATTCCCACATCTTTAGAGAAATGCTTAAATCTATTCCAACGTTGCTAGTTAGTCAGATTGAGAAGCAAAGTAGTAACTCAGATTGAGTTCTATGATTATTTTTTATCGATTGTGCTTTGGAAGTTGTTCCAAAGAGATAGGAAGATTGAGTTCTATGATTATTTTTTATCGAGGCTGTTGATACACACGGGGATAAGGATATTGTTAGGACCGCTACAAGCTCAAAGGTGTCGACTTTCCTTGAGTCTGAAGCAACTGTCGTAAACCGAGACAGAGAAACCGAACTGCAACCACACAAAAGCTCAAGAACAGAGCAAGCGTGAAACAGAGTATCCCAAAACAGAACAGAAGAAAAGAAAGCAGTAAAGAACACAAGCAAGTTTATCCAGTTCGCTCCCGTTAACGAGGGTAGCTACGTCTGGCCGAGTCGGTAACTCGGAATCCACTATATTCAGGAACAGAGCTTTACAAAGTGAAGAAATGATACGTGTGTCCACACTGATGCCCTTCACTAGCACTCAATGCACATGCTATCAGTTTCTTCCTTAGAGAACTAGCAAGATACAAAGTTTATACTCTCAAGCTATTCTCTCTCAGCTCTGTTTACAAACCATACACTTATGATTTCTCTCAACTCTCTCTTTCTCTCTTAGCCTAGCGCACATATATATACTAATGCACACTTCTAGGGCTTACTCATTGTCTTCTGTCACCGCCGTTAGATGAAAGATACGCTCCTGCATCTTGACAGAGTAGTACTCTTGCAAGCTGGACAATTAGCCAAATCTTCTTTATGACTGTACCTTAACACGCCATCAATCATCACCTCCTTTTGAATGAGCCGTTGCTGGCGTGTTGTCCTTGGTATTGCTTTTCACTCAACCATGGTTTGGTTTATACCACCTTTGGTTAAGCTAGAGTACTCCTAGCTGGCAATTTCAAATAACTCACTTGCAGATCACGTTAACATCTTTCACAAATCTCCACCTGTTAACATGATCATACAAAACCAGACTAGGCAATGAGTAACTTAAGAGAGAGATAGAGTTATAACTTTCTGAATATAGTATCTGGATTCCCCGACTCGGTTTTCCTGAGCTTTATTACTCAGCCTTGACACGGAGCAAGTTCAATGCAGTCTGCAACTTGCTCGTAGCCAAGATCTTCGTGAAGATATCTGCCGGATTTTTCTCTGTAGAGATCTTCACCACCTCCACAGTGCCTTCACTGATGATTTCCCTGATGTAATGACACTTTACATCAATATGCTTCGTTCTTTCGTGGTGCACATTGTTCTTAGAGAGAGCAATGGCACTTTGGGAGTCGCAATAGATCTCCATGCTTCTTTGACTGTAGCCAAACTCCTCCAACAACCCTTTTAACCACACTGCTTCTTTCACAGCCTTAGTGAGAGACATGTACTCTGATTCAGTGGTTGAAAGAGCAACCACTCGTTGCAGACCCGACTTCCATCTTATGGTGTTTCCACCAAGAGTAAACACTAGACCCGTGATGGATCTTCTTCTGTCTGGATCAGCAGCAAAGTCAGCGTCACAGTAACCCACAATCTTGAAATCATCACTTCTTTTGTAACACAGCTTTGTGTTAACCATTCCCTTGATGTACCTGAGCAACCACTTGACTCCTAGCCAGTGCTCCTTGATAGGATTGCTCATGTAGCGACTGACAATGCCAACAGGATAGGCTAAGTCAGGCCTGGTTCAAATCATGGCATACATAATGCTGCCTACAGCATTGGAATAAGGCACTGTCTTCATGAACTCTTCATCCTTCTCTGCCTGTTCTTCAGTCGCTGCCTTCATCTTCAGATGAGCCCCAAGGGGAGTTACAGCATGCTTTGCGTTTGACATGTTGTAAGTCTCCAGGACTCTCTTCAAGTAACCTTCATGAGATAACCAAAGGGACCTCGAGCTTCTGTCCCTCACAATCTCCATACCTAGTATCTTCTTAGCTGCCCCCAAGTCTTTCATCTCAAATCTCAGACTGAGATCCTTCTTTAACTGATTTATAGCATCAAGACTGTTGGCTGCTACTAGCATGTCATCTACATAGATGAGCAGATACATCTTGGAGTCATCTGATAACGTCTTTATGTATGCACAACTGTCATAGTTGCTTCTCATGAACCCAATCTCCATCATTTAATCATCAAACTTCTGGTTCCACTGCTTTGGAGCTTGTTTGAGTCCATACAAGGACTTGTTGAGCAGGCACACTTCGTTCTTCTGAAACATAGACTCATAGCCTTCCGGAGGAGTCATATAGATCTTCTCATTCAGTTCTCCATGCAGGAAGGCTGTTTTGACGTCAAGCTGTTCCAGCTCCAAGTCTTCTTGAGCAACAATAGTCAGCAGTATCCTGATGGATACATGCTTCACAACCGGGGCAAAGATTTCATGATAATCAATGCCTTCTCGTTGTGCATAACCTTTGGCCACCAATCTGGCTTTAAACCTTGCTTCTTCTACACCTGGGGTTCCAAGCTTATGCTTGTAGATCCAGCGGCTTCCTATAATCCTCTGATTCCGAGGTCGATGCACAATGGTCCAGGTGTTGTTCTTTACTTGAGATTCCATTTCCTCATCCATGGCTTTTCTCCACCTGTCCCAGTTTGCATCTCTGGTAGCTTCATTGTAGTCTGATGGCTCAACTTCTTCACCATCTTCTGTAGTATAATGAGCTTCAGAGAAGTAGTCTTCATCATCAAACCTTCTCGGAGCTCTTACTTCTCTTCTTTCACGATCTCTTACGAGATGGTAGCTTAACGGAGACTCAGCATCAGGGCCATAGTCTTCGTTATTTTAGTTGGAGCTGGAGTAGGAGACCTTGGATCACTTGCAACAATAGGTCTCCTCTGTTCTCCACCCGAGGGAGTATCACTCTCAGCTTCAAGATCAAGATCCAAGTGTCCACTATCTTGATCGTCTTCTTCTAAGGGTTGAGCTTCTTGCCGTTTCTTCAAATCTCTGTAGACTGCATTCTCTTGAAAAACAATGTTTCTGCTGACCACAAACTTCTTCTCCTCAACCAACCAAACCTTGTATCCATTTATCCCTGTAGGATATCCAACCAGAACTCCCTTCTTGGCTCTAGGACTCAGTTTCCCATCATCGGTATGGACAAAAGTCACACATCCAAACCGCCTCAGATAGCTGTAAACTGGAGCATTGCCATGCCACTTCTTGTCTGGGATATCAAAATTCAACGCAGATGAAGGAGTCTTGTTGATGAGCAACACAGCAGTGTGTGTAGCTTCAGCCCAGAAGCGCTTTGGTAGACCAGAATCACTCAGCATACTTCTAACTTTCTCCATTATGGTTCGGTTCATGCGCTCTGCAACCCCGTTTTGTTGAGGGGTGTAAGCGCATGTCCGGTGCCTCTGGATTCCCTTGTCTGCACAGAACTCATCAAACATCTTGTTACAAAACTCTAAGCCGTTATCGGTTCTCAAAGTTTTGATCTTCTTATCACTCTGATTCTCCACCAAACTTGCCCAATCAACGAATTTCTGAAATGCTTCATCTTTTGTCTGCAGAAAGTATACCCATACTTTTCTAGTGTAGTCGTCAATGAACGAGATGAAGTATTGACACTTCCCATATGACTGAGGAACTGAAGGAGCTCCCCATAAATCAGACGAATGTACTCCAACTTCTCTGTTGTGTTGTGTTGAGCTAGCGTGAAGCCAACTCTCTTTGTTCTTCCATAAATGCATGCTTCGCGCTGGTCGAACTCTGAAACCTTCTTCTTGTCTAGTAGACCTTTTCTCACCAGCAGTGTCATGTTCTTCTGGCTCATGTGACACAGTCTCCTATGCCATAAGACTGTGTCGTCTTCTCTTCTGCTCACAGCGTGAGTTTCTTCAAGAACACGCGACCACTTCATTAGATACAGAGTATCATATCTTCGGCCTGTGAGAATGGACTTGTCTCCGGCTTTTATACTCAACACTCCATTTCTTGACTCAAAGCCATAACCAGCCTTCTCAAATGTTCCCAATGATAGTAGATTCCTATCCATATCAGGAATGTATCTCACATTTGACAGTACAACTGTCAAGCCTTCTTCGTTCTTGACTTTGATCGTTCCTACTCCTTTAACCTGAGCGTAGGTTCTGTTTCCCATTCTGACAGAACCTCCAGCCTCTTCATCAAGGTCATCAAACCACTCTCTCTTATGTGTCATGTGATAACTGCAACCGGTATCCATGATCCATTCATCCTCCAGATGTATATCTGTTGATGGCAATGCTTCAGAGACGTATAAGCCATTGGCTTCAACTAGATGACCTGCTCCATTTGAGGACTCTGCTTTGTTGGAGCCTTGATCTCTGGTTTTGTGGTTCGTCTTCCCTTTGTTTGGACAAGCATTTTTGAAATGCCCATCCTCTCCGCATGTCCAACATCCTCGCTTACTCTTGGATTTGGACCTTGAACGCCCCGTCTTGCTCCCCTTATCTCTGTTCTCGCTTCTACCTCTTGTCTCAGCTTTATCTTTGGCATAAAGTCCTTCAGCTTGACCTTTAATGCTCTTCTTGGTTGAGCCAAACTCCAAATCTTTCGAGTAGATAGCAGCTGTGACTTCGTCTAGAGACAGGGTAGTCCTTCCTGAGCCATACTTGAGTGTGTCCCTCAACTGATCAAATGGCTTCAGCAGAGACATGAGTAGTAAGATAGCTTGATCTTCGTCTGATACTAGAACATTTGTGTTCTCCAAATCTGCTATGATATGAAGGAACTCATCAATGTTGCCTTCTATAGACAGGTTCTCAGACATCTTGAAACCGTAAAGTT
>NW_026618085.1:0-13875 GCF_000801105.2 Raphanus sativus
TGGCTGAGATAGGCTGGCGCCCAAGCATAGTAGATTATGCTTCTTCCCTTCTTCTTGTCTAGATACATAATCTACTATGCTGCTTTGCTTCTTCCTTTCCAGCCTTGCACAGCCTGTCACTTTGACTAGATGGATAAGGTTGCTTATCCAAACACTATTGAATAGCTTCTTCCCTTTCAACACTATTGCATAGCTTCTTCCTTCTCCTAACACTATTTGGTCGTCCATCACTCTGCTTGTGATCCAAGACTTCCCAAACAATGTATAGTTACTTCCTGCATAGTGTATAGTGCTTTCTCACTATACACCATTACACCAACTTCTCCAAGTGCACCCAAACTCCTCCATTATCATCCACTCTTCTCTATAAGCCCTTCTTGGACTTTACTTAACTGATAATTCACTTCAGATTCCTTCTGAAGCTTGGTTGAACTCTTCAGCTCAATACTCATTTCTTTTCTTCAAGTTAACACTCCCCCCTCAAGCTTGACTCTAGTGATCTAAGTCAAGCTTGGAACCTTGAAGAACTTCCTCATTAAAAACCTCACCAAGGAAAACCCTTTGGGACAAAACCTTGATGAGGGAAAAGAGTAAAGTCTTCCAAGGCCTAGGATTGGCCAGTGAGTCTTTGTGCCTTACCAACAATGTAAGGACACAAAGACTCTGGATCATGGCCCTCATGTGATGCAAGGTTGATCACCTCTTCCCTTGCTCATCACAAATATCTTGTACTCTTCTTCAGACAGATCTCGGTCTCTCCCCTTTCTCAACCCTTCCTGTTGTGATAAAGTGCTCGACTCTCTATCTTCTTTGATAGATACAAGCTGAGTCTTGGTTTCTTCTTCTTCATGAGTCACCACCAAGTTACTGAAGCCTTCATGATAAGATGCTTCAGTCTGTGATACCAACCATCTCACTCTAGAGACCGCATTGGAGATCCACATCCTTCATTGTGCTTCATAACTGATCTGCTCCTCTTCTTGAATAACCACAAGTACTCTCAGATCATGGTAAGTCTCAAACACTCCCCCTCAAGCTTGACCATGTGGAACAAGTCAAGCTTGGAAGGATAGCTTACATGATCACTTATCTTCACACCATTGCAACACCTTGACTCGCCATCTTTGTATGGAATGTTGTGGAAGCTTCTCCCTCTTCAGTCACCTCACACTAGAAGCCGCCCTGATAGAGTCTTCATCTTCTCACAGCCAAGAGTACTCTGAATACTCTCTTGCCTAGACACGCCACTGCCTAGACCCAAATGCTTCTTCTTCAGTTGCATTGCAATGGCTCTCTAAATCGCTTGGAAGCTCACTTAACTCCCTCCTCAAGCTTGGATTGAGACTTGGGATCCAAGCTTGCAAGTGAGCTTCAGTGACTCAAACACTTGTGTCGCATCACCACTCTCTTTACTCTTCTCCATTGTACCCACAATGGCAACACATTCTGCCTCTTTCACTTGGATGGATGGTGAACCAAGAACACTCCTTGTGAACCTGAAACATCACTCAAACTCCAGCAAGAATCAAAAACAAGTGCATTGGGATCACATCTTGACTAATCATCAAGATTGATCTCCAATGTCTTAAGCTTTGCAACAGATTGAAAACAAGTATGATCAAGTTCCCCTCTTTGCAAGCTTTTCCTCTCCAAGTACAAGCAAGATCAAACAGAATCAATGCAAGCTACTAGGCAAATTTTTAAAACTCCTTTTACTCAGCTATTAGACATGAATCTAATGCCTCAATGTAAGGTAGCTACTAGACAGTATGTATCCTCTTTAAAGAACCTTTAGCTTTAAAGTCCATACATACTAGTCTCTTAAACTATATGCAACAGCTTTCAATCAGTTTCAATCCATGTATGCAAGCAGATTAAACAATCCTATCATGCATCATTATGACCGGAGCTAAGCATATTCAATCTCACACACCATGCTTCAACCTTAAGTGATTTCTATACATGAATGCAAGCTGGATAAATAACAATCTACCATCCTAACAAGACATTTCATTAAGAATCAGGCAAGCAATTTTTAAACAACTCTCTAAGCATTTTTTAAAAACACTCTCAACCACTTAACAATACTCTTATGCATCCGTGGACAGATTCTAAACCATTTAGCAATCTTTAAACATCCACAGGAACCAACAATCACACACAACACAACCTGTTAATTCAAACACACAAGCTCATATTTTAAAAAAAATCAGAATCGCTTACTATAAGAAACCAGGTTGGTTCCTTAAGCTTCAAGGCTTCCGGTCATGACTTGTGGAAGTCTAAAGTCTGGATCGTCACCCATCTCCTTCTCCTTCAGTTTCATGGCCACCTCCCTTTCACCATCAACTCAAAGACCCCTCTTTCTCTACAACTTCTACTCGCCATGTACTGGAAAGCTTTCTTCTTGTAACCGGATGAACACCTTCTCTTGGACAAGGCGCTTTGGACCAAGGTTAGCTAGGCCTCTCCATACACCTTTGCTTCCAACGAGAGTCACCATCAGGCTAGACAGGAACAAGGATGAGGAACCACAAGAACTCGCCAAGCTTCAGTCTTCTTCTTCATAGAAACAAGCGGATGGGAAGAGAACTTCAATGGTTTGGATTTGAGCTGAGGCGATGAGCAGTGTGTATGCGAAGCTTTAGCTCAGGTTCTGATGAACCTGGCTCTATACCATGTGAGTTTTTACAAGAGATCTCAACTCTATAGATGTGTGTGTGTAAGAATCCAATGGAGTAACAAGAGAGTTTGTAAGTGGAGATTCAAAGAGAGAAGATGAGAGTTTGTTTAGTGTGCTAGATTAGTGTTTACTTGAATCAGAAAGAAGACTTTGAGAGATTATAAGACTTGAGAATAAGAAAGGAGAGACTAAAGGATTCTGATTCAGAACACATTTCATAAACTATGAAGGAGAGGGGAAATCCCCCTTACTCACTTAAGAGCTTACAAATTCGCCCATTACATGTTTATATAGTCTAAGAGCTTCACAAACCCTAAAACAAATGGATAAGAGATGAAGAGTGGAGATTAAATCATTTTGGAATGGGTGGCTTGGATGCAGTCTTGGTCTGGTCAAGGTTATTTGAATCAAGGCTTCTCATTGGCTGAGATAGGCTGGCGCCCAAGCATAGTAGATTATGCTTCTTCCCTTCTTCTTGTCTAGATACATAATCTACTATGCTGCCTTTGCTTCTTCCTTTCCAGCCTTGCACAGCCTGTCACTTTGACTAGATGGATAAGGTTGCTTATCCAAACACTATGAATAGCTTCTTCCTTTCAAACACTATTGCATAGCTTCTTCCTTCTCCTAACACTATTTGGTCGTCCATCACTCTTGCTTGTGATCCAAGACTTCCCAAACAATGTATAGTACTTCCTGCATAGTGTATAGTGCTTTCTCACTATACACCATTACACCAACTTCTCCAAGTGCACCCAAACTCCTCCATTATCATCCCACTCTTCTCTATAAGCCCTTCTTGGACTTACTTAACTTTGATAATCACTTCAGATTCCTTCTGAAGCTTGGTTGAACTCTTCAGCTCAATACTCATTTCTTTTCTTCAAGTTAACATTCTCCACTGATTAGTGGTTCCAAATAAAGCTTCTTAGATCGTGTTCATCCGTGTTTGATAAGAATCATGAAGATAATGACATATGTCCGAACAGGCTAATCTGGAATAATCTGGATAGAAAGTGGATATCTTCTTACTCACACTCCTATGAGATTTATTCAACTTCCTGGTTACTCTCCACAGATTAGTGGTTCCAAATAAAACTTCTGTAGATCGTGGTTCATCCTGGTTTTTGATAAGAATCATGAAGATATTGCCATATGTCCGAATAGGCTAATCTGGATCATCTGGATAGAAAGTGGGATATCTTCTTACTCACAACTCCTATGAGATTTATTCAACTTCCTGGTTATTCTCCACTGATTAGTGGTTCCAAATAAAGCTTCTTAGATCGTGGTTCATCCTGGTTTGATAAGAATCATTGAAGATATTGCCATATGTCCGAACAGGCCAATCTGGAATCATCTGGATAGAAAGTGGGATATCTTCTTACTCACAACTCCTGTGAGATTTATTCAACTTCCTGGTTATTCTCCACTGATTAGTGGTTCCCAATCAAGCTTCTTATATATTGGTTCAACCTGGTTTGATAAAATCATGAAGATATTGACATATGTCCGAAACAGGCTAATCTAGAATCATCTGGATCAAAAATGGGATATCTTCTTACTCACAACTCCTATGAGATTTTATTCAACTTCCTGGTTATTCTCCACTGATTAGTTGTTCCAAATAAAGCTTCTTAGATCGTGGTTCATCCTTGTTTGATAAGAATCATGAAGATAATGACATATGTCCGAACAGGCTAATCTGGAATAATCTGGATAGAAAGTGGGATATCTTCTTACTCACAACTCCTATGAGATTTATTCAACTTCCTGGTATTCTCCACTGATTAGTGGTTCCAAATAAAGCTTCTTAGATCGTGGTTCATCCTGTTTTGATAAGAACCATGAAGATAATGGCATATGTCCGAACAGGCAAATCTAGAATCATCTGGATAGAAGGTGGGATATCTTCTTGCTCACAACACTTATGAGATTTATTCAACTTCCTGGTTATTCTCCACTGATTAGTGGTTCCAAATAAAGCTTCTTAGATCGTGGTTCATCCTGGTTTGATAAGAATCATGAAGATATTGCCATATGACCGAACAGGCTAATCTGGAATCATCTGGATAGAAAGTGTTGCAGCCCTGGTATGGCTGTCTCTCCCTGGATCTCTTGTAGGTGGGTTAAAGCTTTGATAATCCTTGCAAACAGAGAATCAAAGACTCAATCTGCTTCAAGGCGTGTGGATAGATGATAGATGTTGATGATGAACTTTGCTAAAGAGCTATGGATTGCTCAGAAGCTGTTTTGCTACTCAAAGACACAAGATCATCTTGTATTGTCTAAGATAGGTTCACTAGGAATTCCTTCCCTTAGTGAGATCAATGTTCTTGAGCTGAATAGAGAAAGCTAGAGACTTTGAAACAACTTGTATGAAAAGATTTTAGATTAAAAGTTGAATGGTTTCTCAAAAGCTGCGTACAAGTCTTTTAAAAGAAATCGACATCTACCCTAAGAATAAACCAAGTGGTTTAATCTTATTCCTATTCTAAACCCACGAAATTAAGTCTTATTAAACCCCTAATCCCAATTAAAATTGGTTTACTAATCCTAATTGTCTTGGTTTAAATTAAATGAAAACCAAAGAAAGCCAAGGCCAATTACATTGAAATTAAATTAAACCAACATGATGGTTCTTCTTTGGTTATGATATCCACGACTTGAACTTGATCTTGGAGTGTCTCCCACTGGTCTTTAGATCCTCTAAGTCCTGTTAGTTCAGCAAGAAAGCAAGTGGATCAAGATTCTGGTTGCAACTCTCTTTTTGGACCGAAAAAGCCTTATTTCGCTCAACTGCAAATCTAGCCCAATCCAGAAGCTTCCTGACATGATATCCTTGTTCTCCATACATAATTGGACGAGGAGAATTGTCTCTATAACTCCTGTTAAGCTCTGCTTGGTGAATCCTCTTTGTTCAAGCTGTTTCGAGGCTGTACCAAGAGTTCTTCTCTTCTCTCTGTCCAGAACCTCATAGATCATTCCAATAAGACCTTGAAACTGTCCATTAAGCCAAGCTTTGATCAGTGTCTTAGCTATCTCATACCATGGATTCAATCCCTTGAGTTTGAGCCTGCTTAGGATCACACCATCCTCTCTCCCTTCAAAAGGATTTGTCCTCAAATCCAAGTCTTGTAAGATGATAAAACCATGATCATATCCAGGATCAAATACCCAGCACTGCAATCCTTTTCCATGCTTCAGCAAGCTCTTGGAACCTTGCTCAATCATCTCTGAATTCCTCATGTGCCTTAGTATGTAGCAAACAAGCAGAAACCTTACTGATTGATCTGGTGGCTGAACTAGCTCCTTCTGGCTGCCTAGGAGAATACCTCTGATCCCTCTCAATACACCTGGCCAAATGCTCATTATAACTTGATTCTCATGCTTCATAGGGTCTGGTGGTCGTGTGTAATGATCATCATATTCAATCTCAAGCTTTGGCATCTTTTTAACTACAACAAGTTCCTGTTTATCTCTTCTCAGGTTGTTCTGTTCAGTTATGAAGCTGCAAAAGGATGTGTTGCCTCCTGTTCCTCCTCTATGTTTACTGCAGCTAGTTAGGATCACTCCAGAAAGTGGGATATCTTCTTACTCACAACTCCTATGAGATTTACTCAACTTCCTGGTTATTCTCCACTGATTAGTGGTTCCAAATAAAGCTTCTTAGATCGTGGTTCATCCTGGTTTGATAAGAACCATAAAGATAATGCATATGTCCGAACAGGCTAATATGGAATCATCTGGATAGAAGGTGGATATCTTCTTACTCACAACACTTATGAGATTTATTCAACTTCCTGGTTATTCTCCACTGATTAGTGGTTCCAAATAAAGCTTCTTAGATCGTGGTTCATCCTGGTTTGATAAGAATCATGAAGATATTGTCATATGTCCGAACAGGCTAATCTGGAATCATCTGGATAGAAAGTGGGATATCTTCTTACTCACAACTCCTATGAGATTTATTCAACTTCCTGGTTATTCTCCACTGATTAGTGGTTCCAAATAAAGCTTCTTAGATCGTGGTTCATCCTGGTTTGATAAGAATCATGAAGATATTGCCATATGTCCGAACGGCCAATCTGGAATCATCTGGATAGAAAGTGGGATATCTTCTTACTCACAACTCCTATGAGATTTATTCAACTTCCTGGTTATTCTCCACTGATTAGTGGTTCCAAATAAAGCTTCTTAGATCGTGGTTCATCCTGGTTTGATAAGAATCATGAAGATATTGCTATATGTCCGAACAGGCTAATCTGGAATCATCTAGATAGAAAGTGGGATATCTTCTTACTCACAACTCCTATGAGATTTATTCAACTTCCTGGTTATTCTCCACTGATTAGTGGTTCCAAATAAAGCTTCTTAGATCGTGGTTCATCCTGGTTTGATAAGAATCATGAAGATATTGCCATATGTCCGAACAGGCCAATCTGGAATCATCTGGATAGAAAGTGGGATATCTTCTTACTCACAACTCCTATGAGATTTATTCAACTTCCTGGTTATTCTCCACTGATTAGTGGTTCCAAATAAAGCTTCTTAGATCGTGGTTCATCCTGGTTTGATAAGAATCATGAAGATAATGGCATATGTCCGAACAGGCAAATCTGGAATCATCTGGATAGAAGGTGGGATATCTTCTTGCTCACAACACTTATGAGATTTATTCAACTTCCTGGTTATTCTCCACTTATTAGTGGTTCCAAATAAAGCTTCTTAGATCGTGGTTCATCCTGGTTTGATAAGAATCATGAAGATATTGCCATATGTCCGAACAGGCTAATCTGGAATCATCTGGATAGAAAGTGGGATATCTTCTTAATCACAACTCCTATGAGACTTATTCAACTTCCTGGTTATTCTCCACTGATTAGTGGTTCCAAATAAAGCTTCTTAGATCGTGGTTCATCCTGGTTTGATAAGAATCATGAAGATATTGCCATATGTCCGAACAGGCCAATCTGGAATCATCTGGATAGAAAGTGGATATCTTCTTACTCACAACTCCTATGTGATTTATTCAACTTCCTGGTTATTCTCCACTGATTAGTGGTTCCAAATAAAGCTTCTTAGATCGTGGTTCATCCTGGTTTGATAAGAATCATGAAGATAATGGCATATGTCTGAACAGGCAAATCTAGAATCATCTGGATAGAAGGTGGGATATCTTCTTACTCACAACACTTATGAGATTTATTCAACTTCCTGGTTATTCTCCACTGATTAGTGGTTCCAAATAAAGCTTCTTAGATCGTGGTTCATCCTGGTTTGATAAGAATCATGAAGATATTGCCATATGTCCGAACAGGCTAATCTGGAATCATCTGGATAGAAAGTGGGATATCTTCTTACTCACAACTCCTATGAGATTTATTCAACTTCCTGGTTATTCTCCACTGATTAGTGGTTCCAAATAAAGCTTCTTAGATCGTGGTTCATCCTGGTTTGATAAGAATCATGAAGATATTGCCATATGTCCGAACATGCTAATCTAGAATCATCTGGATAGAAGTGGGATATCTTCTTGCTCACAACACTTATGAGATTTATTCAAGTTCCTGGTTATTCTCCACTGATTAGTTGTTCCAAATAAAGCTTCTTAGATCGTGGTTCATCCTGGTTTGATAAGAGTCATGAAGGTATTGCCATATGTCCGAACAGGCTAATCTGGATCATCTGGATAGAAAGTGGGATATCTTCTTACTCACAACTCCTATGAGATTTATTCAACTTCCTGGTTATTCTCCACTGACTTGTGGTTCCAAATAAAGCTTCTTAGATCGTGGTTCATCCTGGTTTGATAAGAATAAGAATCATGAAGATAATACCATATGTCCGAACAGGCTAATCTGGAATCATCTGGATAGAAAGTGGGATATCTTCTTACTCACAACTCCTATGAGATTTATTCAACTTCCTGGTTATTCTCCACTGATTAGTGGTTCCAAGTAAAGCTTCTTAGATCGTGGTTCATCCTGGTTTGATAAGAATCATGAAGATATTGCCATATGTCCGAACAGGCCAATCTGGAATCATCTGGATAGAAAGTGGTATATCTTCTTACTCACAACTCCTATGAGATTTATTCAACTTCCTGGTTATTCTCCACTGATTAGTGGTTCCAAATAAAGCTTCTTAGATCGTGGTTCATCCTGGTTTGATAAGAATCATGAAGATAATGGCATATGTCCGAACAGGCAAATCTAGAATCATCTGGATAGAAAGTGGGATATCTTCTTGCTCACAACACTTATGAGATTTATTCAACTTCCTGGTTATTCTCCACTGATTAGTGGTTCCAAATAAAGCTTCTTAGATCGTGGTTCATCCTGGTTTGATAAGAATCATGAAGATATTGCCATATGTCCGAACAGGCTAATCTGGAATCATCTGGATAGAAAGTGGGATATCTTCTTACTCACAACTCCTATGAGATTTATTCAACTTCCTGGTTATTCTCCACTGATTAGTGGTTCCAAATAAAGCTTCTTAGATCGTGGTTCATCCTGGTTTGATAAGAATCATGAAGATATTGCCATATGTCCGAACAGGCTAATATGGAATCATCTTGATATAAAGTGGGATATCTTCTTACTCACAACTCCTGTGAAATTTATACAACTTCCTGGTTATTCTCCACTGATTAGTGGTTCCAAAAAAGCTTCTTAGATCGTGGTTCATCCTGGTTTGATAAGAATCATGAAGATAATGGCATATGTTGAACAGGCAAATCTAGAATCATCTGGATAGAAGGTGGGGTATCTTCTTGCTCACAACACTTATGAGATTTATTCAACTTCCTGGTTATTCTCCACTGACTAGTGGTCCCAAATAAAGCTTCTTAGATCGTGGTTCATCCTGGTTTGATAAGAATCATGAAGATATTGCCATATGTCCGAACAGGCCAATCTGGAATCATCTGGATAGAAAGTGGGATATCTTCTTACTCACAACTCCTATGAGATTTATTCAACTTCCTGGTTATTCTCCACTGACTTGTGGTTCAAAATAAAGCTTCTTAGATCGTGGTTCATCCTGGTTTGATAAGAATCATGAAGATATTGCCATATGTCCGAACAGGCCAATCTGGAATCATCTGGATAAAAAGTGGGATATCTTCTTACTCACAACTCCTATGAGATTTATTAAACTTCCTGGTTATTCTCCACTGATTAGTGGTTCCAAATAAAGCTTCTTAGATCGTGGTTCAACCTGGTTTGATAAGAATCATGAAGATATTGCCATATGTCCGAACAGGCTAATCTCGAATCATCTGGATAGAAAGTGGGATATCTTCTTACTCACAACTCCTATGAGATTTATTCAACTTCCTGGTTGTTCTCCACTGATTAGTGGTTCCAAATAAAGCTTCTTAGATCGTGGTTCAACCTGGTTTGATAAGAATCATGAAGATATTGCCATATGTCCGAACAGGCTAATCTGGAATCATCTGGATAGAAAGTGGGATATCTTCTTACTCACAACTCCTATGAGATTTATTCAACTTCCTGGTTATTCTCCACTGACTTGTGGTTCCAAATAAAGCTTCTTAGATCGTGGTTAATCCTGGTTTGATAAGAATCATGAAGATATTGCCATATGTCCGAACAGGCCAATCTGGAATCATCTGGATAAAAAGTGGGATATCTTCTTACTCACAACTCCTATGAGATTTATTCAACTTCCTGGTTATTCTCCACTGATTAGTGGTTCCAAATAAAGCTTCTTAGATCGTGGTTCATCCTGGATTAATAAGAATCATGAAGATATTGCCATATGTCCGAACAGGCTAATCTGGAATCATCTGGATAGAAAGTGAGATATCTTCTTACTCACAACTCCTATGAGATTTATTCAACTTCCTGGTTATTCTCCACTGACTTGTGGTTCCAAATAAAGCTTCTTAGATCGTGGTTAATCCTGGTTTGATAAGAATCATGAAGATATTGCCATATGTCCGAACAGGCAATCCGGAATCATCTGGATAAAAAGTGGGATATCTTCTTACTCACAACTCCTATGAGATTTATTCAACTTCCTGGTTATTCTCCACTGATTAGTGGTTCCAAATAAAGCTTCTTAGATCGTGGTTCATCCTGGTTTGATAAGAATCATGAAGATAATGGCATATGTCCGAATAGGCAAATCTAGAATCATCTGGATAGAAGGTGGGATATCTTCTTGCTCACAACACTTATGAGATTTATTCAACTTCCTGGTTATTCTCCACTGATTAGTGGTTCCAAATAAAGCTTCTTAGATCGTGGTTCATCCTGGTTTGATAAGAATCATGAAGATATTGCCATATGTCCGAACAGGCTAATCTGGAATCATATGGATAGAAAGTGGGATATCTTCTTACTCACAACTCCTATGAGATTTATTCAACTTCCTGGTTGTTCTCCACTGATTATTGGTTCCAAATAAAGCTTCTTAGATCGTGGTTCATCCTGGTTTGATAAGAATCATGAAGATATTGCCATATGTCCGAACAGGCTAATCTGGAATCATCTGGATAGAAAGTGGGATATCTTCTTAATCACAATTCCTATGAGACTTATTCAACTTCCTGGTTATTCTCCATTGATTAGTGGTTCCAAATAAAGCTTCTCAGATCGTGGTTCATCCTGGTTTGATAAGAATCATGAAGATAATGGCATATGTCCGAACAGGCTAATCTTAAATCATCTGGATAGAAGGTGGGATATCTTCTTCCTCACAACACTTATGAGATTTATTCGACTTCCGGGTTATTCTCCACTGATTAGTGGTTCCAAATAAAAGCTTCTTAGATCGTGGTTCATCCTGGTTGATAAGAATCATGAAGATATTGCCATATGTCCGAACAGGCTAATCTGGAATCATCTGGATAGAAAGTGGGATATCTTATTAATCACAACTCCTATGAGACTTATTCAACTTCCTGGTTATCCTCCACTGATTAGTGGTTCCCAATCAAGCTTCTGAGATCGTGGTTCATCCTGGTTTGATAAGAATCATGAAGATATTGACATATGTCTGAACAGGCTAATCTGGAATCATCTGGATAGAAAGTGGGATATCTTCTTAATAACAACTCCTATGAGACTTATTCAACTTCCTTGTTATTCTCCACCGATTAGTGGTTCCAAATAAAGCTTCTTAGATCGTGGTTCATCCTGGTTTGATAAGAATCATGAAAGATAATGGCATATGTCCGAACAGGCTAATCTGGAATCATCTGGATAGAAGGTGGATATTCTTCTTACTCAGAAACACTTATGAGATTTATTCGACTTCCTGATTATTCTCCACTGATTAGTGGTTCCAAATAAAGCTTTTTAGATCGTGGTTCATCCTGCTTTGATAAGAATCATGAAGATATTGCCATATGTCCGAACAGGCTAATCTAGAATCATCTGGATAAGAAAGTGGGATATCTTCTTACTCACAACTCCTGTGAGATTTATTCAACTTCATGGTTATTCTCCACTGATTAGTGTTCCCAATCATGCTTCTTATATATTGGTTCATCCTGGTTTGATAAGAATCATAAAGATATTGACATATGTCCGAACGGGCTAATCTGGAATCATCTGGATAGAAGGTGGATATCTTCTTGCTCACAACACTTATTGTTGGAATGAAGATAAATAAAGCTGGAGTTGATGAGAGATCAAGCAAAATCGGAGCAAGCAAATTAAGCATCCAGAACAAGCTATTTTGTACAGTCTTGGTGTGCAAGTAACCTAGAGTGTCTTGGAAGTCAAGGCAGAGTGGGAACTCGTCAAGATGAATATTCTGAGGCATATTTGAAGTTCAAAAGAGAGATCAGACTGTTGGAGAGATATCAGGCAAGTTGGAGAATTAATTAAGATAAAAGTCACATGTGCATAAGAGGTTGAACCTGCTGTCACTTTCACTCAACCAGACTGTGCCTGCTCTCTCTCCTGTCACTCTCACTGCTCCTGGTCGAGATTCAGCCCTGCTGCATCCTCCTGGCTTCATCAGAAAACCCTACAATATTATTTGTTTAGTAAAATCCTGTTTTAGTAGTTGTTTAATGTGTGTGCTTGTCTATTTAAGACATTGCTGTATCTCATTGTAAACTAAGGAGAGTAAAACTCTTTCTTCACATACTCTGGTTACTATTCTCTCTATTCTCTTGCAACTCACGACCTCCTTTACTCCCTGATACTCTAGCATACTCAGAAACTCTCTCAAACTCTTTATACTCTCTTCACTTTCTCACTACACTCAATTGCTCATCAATCACTCTCTCTGGTTTCATACTGAACCAGGGGCTTAGTTCCATCATACTACTATCATTTATTCTCAAATTCTCTCATGGTATCAGAGCAATAAGCTCTTGAGAACCTTTCTACTTCCGCAAATCATCTCTGTCCAAAACATCTCTTTAAAATCTGTTTCAAACCAATTGGTTACATCCTTTTATCCTCTGGTCCAAAGATTTTCCAGGAGGGAAAAACCTCACCAGAACCCAAGATAAAGGAGTATCTCAGTCTCTGGAACTCAAGAAAGTCTTAGCTCAGTTCAGCAAGCTTCATCAAAGTCCAGATTTCAAATCCAGTTTCTTGCAAAACCAGTAGGAACACTCTATTGTCCACTGGTCCACAACTCTCAAAGATGGAGATTCCAAAAGAAATGGCGACCCTAGAGACTACCAAGAGTCCAAAGAAGAAACAAAACCACCTCCTCTGGTCCAAATTGCTGCAGAAACTCCATGAAGAAAACTATTTATGGAACAAGGTCACTGAAGAAGTTTCAAAGCTAGGCTGTTTAAATCATTCTCTGGCCAACAAAGCTGAAGCTCACTCTTTGATCCCCATAACCCACGACCAGCAAGAAGACAGGAGGGGTTTGAAGTGTGTACCTGCCATGAAGGAAGGACACACCATGGATAGGTGTTGGATATTCAATGAACACCTGAAACCAATGTGCTCTCAATAAGCCTCCAATGGGCTGGAGATTCAAAAACCAGCTCAGGTTCTTGAGGTAAGCAAAATCTCCTACTCTAATAAGAGCATTGTTTGTCCTAGTTGTGTGTATTCTGTTGTCTTAGGATGTTTAGAAACTAGCTTGTTGTTCTTGTCTAGTTTCTGTTCATGAAAAAAAAAAAAATTTGTCTTGTAATTGGTTGTTTTTTTTTTTTCTTAAAAGATTGCATAGACTTGTTGTTA
>NW_026618086.1:0-13873 GCF_000801105.2 Raphanus sativus
GTTTTTAAGCAGTAAATATTAATGTGAACAAGGAAGTTGTTCAGTAACTGAAATGAAGGTTGTTTCTTTAATGAGGAAAATAGCTAGATCCAGGTATTTGTCAGGTATGAATTTATGCAGTTTGAAAAATGATATTAGGGCTTTGGTCTTTTAAACTAAAGCAATTTTGTACGACCAGTAGGGTCTCCTTTACTCGATCCCGGATCTCAACTGTCATTTGTTGATCTCGGAAAAGAGTCGATCGATACAACTTTCGTCTAATCGATCGATACACCTTTCAAACAATCGAGCGCTACAACGATGGTTGTATCGATCGATGGTAATTCTAGCAAGCTGATATCACTCAAATTAACCTAAAAGTGAATTACTCTCTCAAATAAGAGGTTCATATGCAGTACTTAGGGATCGAATCCACAAGGACTTTAGGATTACTTCAAGGTTTAACTAAATAGAATTAAAGATAAACTTAAGGTTTTATATGTTTTAAAGCAGTAAATAATAATGTGAACAAGGGAATTGTTCAGTAAATGAAGTGAAGGTTGTTTCTAAATGAGGAAGATAGCTAGATTCAGGTATTTCTCAGGTATGAATTTATGCAGTTTGAAAGCGACAATAGGGCTTTAGTCCATGAACTTAATCAATTGGTACGACCAGTAGGGTCTCCTTTACTAGATCCCGGATCTCAACTGTCGTTTGTTGATCTCGGAAAAGAGTCGATCGATACGACTTTTGTCTTAATCGATCGATACACCTTTCATACAATCGATCGCTACAACGATGGTTGTGTCGATCGATGGTAATTCTAGCAAGCATTATCGATTTGGTTGAACACGTTCTCTAATGATCTAGACCACCTTTCGCATGAGTCTAGTCAGTTAGATCACTATAGTTTATTTCAGGGTATTGAGAGTATACAGTTGGTTATCTCTTCAATCCTAAGATCTAGATTTAAGGGTGATCAATCCTAAATCTAGTATTAAGAATAACTAAGTGAAAGAACTAATTTAACAACCCTAATAAACATCACAATCTCATCACATGATTCACCCTTATGAGAAACCTAAATCTAACAATTAGGTTTACTCAGACATATTCATGAGAGACAAGATCATGATGGTTTGAATAAAACTAATATGAAACAGGGAACACAAAGAGTAGTGAGTAAGATAAAAAGGGAGTTCAAGATCTTCTCTGTTTTGCAGTCTCAGATTTATCTCTCCAACTCTAACTCTTCTTCTAAGGTAGCCAAATTGCTTCTCCTCTCCAATAGGTCTCTAGGTAAGTCTGCCTTTAAAATGATACAAAACCTAGTATATAAAGCCTAACAGGCGGCCAGAGACTAATTGTGTAAATAGCAAACTTTGTGATTCTTGAAAATCTTCTAAATCGTAATCCATCGAATGGTTAAATATCGATCGACACTCTTCCATCACTGTCGATCGATTGTAAATGACTCTAATTGCCCGACCTCGCATGATTCCTATCGGTCGATTCTTCATTCGTGAAAATACTCCAAAAATACCTTAAAAGTATTGCTTTCTTCAATTAAGTACATGTGCCTGAAAAAACTCTAAAATACTTTGAAAACTAAGTAAATATGATTGAAAACTCTTATATACCATGGTTAAAAACGGGTGAAATTCATGGTATATCACAAGCGTTATCGATTTGGTTAAAAACGTTCTCTAATGATCTAGACCACCTTTTGCATGTGTCTAGTCAGTTAGATCACTTTAGTTTATTTCAGGGTATTGAGAGTATACCCTAACAATTTTCAGGTTATCTCTTCAATCCTAAGATCTAGATCGAAGGGTGATCAATCCTAAATCTAGTATTAAGAATAACTAAAGTGAAAAGACTAATTTAACCACCCTAACAATTTTCACAATCTCATCATATGATTCACCCTTATGAGAAACCTAAATCTAACAATTATGTTTACTCAGACATATTCATGAGAGACAAAGTCATGATGGTTTGAATAAAACTTAATATGAAATAAGGAACACAAGAGTAATGAGTAAGATAAAAAGGGAGTTCAAGATCTTCTCTGTTTTGCAGTCTCAGATCTATCTCTCCAACTCTAACTCTTCTCCTAAGGTAGCCAAATTGCTTCTCTTCTCCACTAGGTCTCTAGGCAAGTCTGCCTCTAAAATGATACAAAACCTTAGTATATAAAGCCTAACAGGCGGCCATGGACTAATTGTGTAAATAGCACACTTTGTGATGAATCTTCTAAATCGTAATCCATCGAATGGCTTAATGTCAATCGACACTCTTCGATATCTGTCGATCGATTGTAATTGACTCTAATCGTCCGATCTCACATGATTCTTATCGGTCGATCTTCATTCGTGAGAATACTCCAAAAATGCCTTAAAAGTATTGATTTCTTCAATTAAGTACCTGTGCCTGAAAATACTCTAAAATACTTTGAAAACGTAGTAAATATGATTGAAAACTCTCATATACCATGGCTAAAAACGGGTGAAATTCATGGTATATCAACTCCCTCAGACTTACTCTTTTGCTTGTCCTCAAGCAAAAGAAACGGTGGTCTCTCCGAAGGAGGTTTGAAAACAACATGACTCTATTTTTGAAAACTTAAAAATCCTCACTTCTTCGTCATAAGAATCCAAACGGTCTCAACTACAAATGCACGTTTATACCTTATCCTAGCTTAACAACCAAATTCATCTATCCAACAACTTAGCAGATCTTGTCTAAAATTTCCCTTTACTAACCTCATTTCTTTACATAAGATAAAAGTGCATGCTTTACCTTGGGAGTATCTATCAAAAGACACATGAATTCAACTCAAACACGTTTTCTGAGCAGGTAGTCTTTTCTGATCCTTTTCTCCCCTCTTCTCTGTATCTCTTATTAGTTTCAATTTCAATAGATCTTGATGCCACAAAGGTCATCTAATCTATCTTATTGACATTTAAATTGTAACTCATACATTTTTGACAAAGTGTAGCAAATAATTGGGTCTTTGGTAATTTACCTATCCCTCGTTTCCACAATGTGTGATCATTCTTGAGATTTAGAATACTGGGGTCGCAGGAGACACTCCTACCCCTCTGCCTCTCAAGAAATCATATCAATTTTTTCTTTATAAACTTAGATCTTGAGATGCCGAAGAGAGAAGGAAGGAAACCAGAATTGCACAGACTTTTACCTTTTCAGTCTTGTAGGAGGATTCCGATCCGATGTATACCAAGCCCCAAGACAAGCTAAGATAGCCAGTATTAGGTTGAAGGTTAGCTTCAGTTCCTTTAAACAATCTGGGCAAGTGTGGCTAACTGACAGGTTGATCCACTTTGGTATCTCTAGTGCAATCTGTGGTTAATAGGTCTAGAGTAGTGCCAAAGAGTGGTTTAGAAAATCATTAATAAAAATTTATATTTCCTTTTTGACTCGAAAAACAATTTTATTTTTGAAAAATAGATGATAAAAGAGAAATGTTAGTAACACCCTCCCCCAGACTTAAATTACACCGTCCCGGTGTAATAATAAGTAGGAGAAGTATAAATAAAAAATGTTAGAAGTGTAGATATTGAAGCAAAGTGTCGTACCTTTCTGTCTTTCCCGTCGATCGATGTACCATAGACGGTATCGATCGACAGTATCAGACAGAATGTGTGATAATGTGTTAGCATGGAACTCACTCACTCGTCTAGCTTGGCTCTCAAGTTAGCTCTGTTGTCAGTCCAAACACAAAGAAAATTAAACATACGAAATAGTGCAAAAGCATAAAACATAGATAAGTTTAAAACATAAATCCTGCAAATCCGAAACATAAACATAAAAATAAAAAGTCTGAAAGATAAAGAGAAGAGATAAGAAGGCTAGTCGGTGGCCTCCTCGTCCTCCTCCTGCTGGTACTGGTGAGATGGTCCTGGGTCTGCCGCTCTGACACTCCTCCTGCTCGCACATGGTGGTCGCGTGACTCTAGCCCAGATGGCTCGAAGAGCACTCACGACCGTCCTCTGAAAGTCTGCCTCAGGCATCGGGACGTCTGGTATGTCCGGGAAGTCAGGAAGGGGAGCTGCGGGTGCTGCCTGCGATCCTCCAACACCACGCTCCATCGGTTCCTGGCGAGACTCGGTGGTGAGATCCAATAGGAACTCGTCGTCGGGCCTGAACCGGATCCTGTCGACCTGATGGTCGAAGTCAGTGAGTGCTGCATGCGGGAGCTGAAACATACGGAAGCGGCGGTCAATCCTGAAGAACCAGAGAAGGCTCTCCTTGAGCCAGCCGCAGTTCATCAGGTGCTGCTCGTCCATGAAGAGATGGCGGCGGTCTGCGTACTCCTGTCCAGACGGACACCACAGAACTCAAAGATCGGTGTGAGAAGACTTCCCACGCTCTCCTTCTTCCTACCCGAACCCGAGAAGGGTTTCTTCTTCAGTGAGATCAGATGCTCGGCGAAGAGAGCTCCAAGGTTGGGGACTACCAGTCCCGCAGTGTCGAGGTGAGAGAGATCGACCAGTCCGTTCACCGCTGGGAAGAGCAGTGAGAGATCATGTAGGCGCACCTTGTTGGGCTCCATCTTGCACAACAGAGTGTTGGCAATAGCTCGTAGGAAGTAGCGGAGCGTCGGGTGACGAACGTCGGACTGAGTTGCTGAGCCGCTCCAGCTGCCTGTGCCTATGATCTTCCAGAAGTCGCTCGCACCAGGGAGAGGTGTCCATCCTCAAAACCGAAGATGCCGCAGAGCTGGGGGATGGTGATAGAGTATCTCTTCCCTCTAGCAAAGAAAGAGAGAACGCCGTCGCCCGCTACTTTAGGACCGTCATGGCGGTAGGTGAGACGGACAGAGGCCATGAACTGGCGCACCAACGGGACGTGGAGGTCGTAGGCGTGTGTGGCTATGGTGCCCAGGCCGAGCTGAGCAATCATCGCGTACAGATCATCCTGGATCCGCATCTTGTGTATGACCTCCGGGTCAATGAAGCGTGTGGGCTCGATGTCGACATCGATCCAGGTGTTGTAGTGCAAGCTGTCGTAGTCGTCCCACTGCTCTGTGAGCTCTCTATCGAGACACTCGCTGCTGGAGATGATCTTCTTCGGGTCTGAGAAGTCGAGACCCTCTCTGTAAGCGATGGGGATTCTATCCTCATGTGGCCATGGAGGCCTCTCGTCGTCCCTCGGGACTCGTGGTTGCCGGCGGTTTGAAGGGCCAGCGGGATCACTCCTCCTCTTCGTCCTCCTCTCTCTCTCAGTGTCCGAATCTGTGCTCATCTGAAAAGAAAAGTAAAACGAGTAAGTTAGCGTTGGTTCGCGAAAAGGAGTCATATCGACCGATGCACACTCGTGTGTGTCGATCGATAGATTAGATCAATGTTCATCAGAAAATCGGAAATCGATCGACAGGACAAAGTCTTTGTCGATCGATAGCGACTCGCGAAACCTGCAATTCAACAGTTCATACGAAAACGAATCGAAAGAGAGGATTGGAGCAAAACAAACTATCCTAGCACTTAGATAACCAGTTTAAACATCTAAAACGACCTAGAATTGCACCAAATCAACCCGATTTTCCCCAATTCAAAACCCAAACCCTAGGGTTTCAATCCAAAGAGAATTTCGGACCAATACCTTGGAGAATGAGAGAAATACTAATGGAAACAGATGGAGAACTTGAAATCGAGTGGTTTTGGGCAAAGAAACAATGGAAATCGTCAAGAAACGAGAGAGAAAAGGGAGTTTTAGAATTCGGCTAGGGTTTGCGAAATAAGGGAAGAAGAGGCGGATGTCGAGTTAAATGAGAAGTTGCCTCGACATCCCCGTGTCGATCGATACAATTTGGTTGATATCGATCGATTTTATGCAAATGTGAAAGTAAATGCTTAGAAAATAATTTAAATGTTACTAACTAAAAAGTAAAATTTCTAACTAAAAGAATTAAGTAAAAATAAATATAAATAAGAATTAAAATTAAAATTAAAATAAAAAAAATAAAAAAAAATAAAAATAAAATTAAAATAAGGATGAAAAGATTAAATGAAAAATGAATTAAAAATAAAGAGATAAAAAGAAAAATGGGTTGCCTCCCATTCAGCGCTTAGTTTAAAGTCTTTAGCTCGACTTAGGATAACTGTATTTAGTTATCACCGGGTGGTAGCAGCGGAAGGGGCTTTATATCTGGTGGTTTGGCCCAATAATGTTTTACTCGCTGCCCATTTACTGTGAACTCGTCGCCTTCTTCACTAACGATCGTTAGTGCTCCGGAAGGTTTTACTTCCTTGATGGTAAAAGGTCCTGACCAACGAGATCTTAGTTTTCCAGGGAAAAGGTTTAATCTGGAGTTATATAGGAGAACTTGATCATTCGGTTCAAAGTGTCTAGATATGATCTTCTTATCGTGATAAGCTTTTGTTCGTTCCTTATATAACTTCGAATTTTCATATGCCAAATGTCGTATTTCATCGAGCTCGTTGAGCTGAATTAGACGTCTCTCGGCAGCTGGCTTAATATCAAAATTTAGTAATTTGGTTGCCCAGGCTGCCTTGTGCTCCAGTTCAACTGGTAAATGGCATGATTTTCCATAAAGTAAGTGAAAGGGTGTCGTTCCCAGTGGTGTTTTGTAAGCGGTCCGATATGCCCATAAGGCATTGTCTAGTTTGCGAGACCAATCTTTCCTATCTATTCGAACGGTCTTCTCCAAGATTTCCTTGATTTGTCTGTTCGAAACTTCCACTTGTCCACTGGTTTGTGGGTGATAAGGTGTAGCCACTCGATGATGGACACCATTTTTCTCAAGTAATCGGTCGAAAACTTTGTTGATGAAGTGTGATCCACCGTCACTAATGACTATTCTGGGAACTCCAAATCTTGGGAAGATAATGCTCTTGAAAAGTTTGACAACGACAGATGCATCATTTGTTGGAGAAGCAACTGCCTCGACCCATTTTGAAACGTAATCTACAGCGACCAGGATATATTTGTTGCCATAAGAAGATGGGAAAGGACCCATAAAATCTATTCCCCAACAGTCGAAGACTTCTACTTCCAAGATAAAGTTTTGTTCCATCTCATGTCTCTTGCTTATTTTTCCTCTCCTCTGACATCTGTCGCATTGTGCTATATGAGCGTGGACATCGCGAAATGTTGTTGGCCACCAAAATCCCGCTTGGAGAATTTTGGAAACTGTTTTAAAAGTGGCGAAATGTCCTGCGTAGTCAGAGCTATGACATTGGTAAATAATGTTCGGAATTTCAGCTTCAGAGACGCATCTTCTATATATGCCGTCAGAACAGTGCTTGTAGAGATAGGGCTCGTCCCAATGGTATCTCCGAACTTCACGAAAGAATTTCTTTCTTTCATAACCTTTTAAATTTTCTGGTTCAAAATCAGCGGCTAAATAGTTGACTATATCGGCATACCAGGGTCGATCTTTGATGTCCCGTCCAATCGCATTTGTTTCTTGTATAGAGACGTCAGATGAGTTATGATTCAAAGCATTACAGGCAACTTTAACTGGTAAGTCAATAAGTTCTGTTAATGTTCTGTTGCTGATGGATACGATTGATCCTGAATCAGTAGTGTCGGCTTTCAATTTGTCATTTGATTCGTCCAGTGATCCGTCAGATATGAGCGATATGTGACCTATGAATGACGTGTCCAAAAGAGCGATATTCTCTGTAGGGAAGAAATCGTCTATAGGAACTTTATCCTCAATTCGAATCCTGGAAAGATGATCAGCGACACCGTTGTCTACTCCTCTTTTATCTTTGATCTCAATATCGAATTCTTGGAGTAGTAAGATCCATCTTATGAGTCTTGGTTTAGCATCTTTCTTCTGCATTAAATATTTGATAGCAGCATGATCAGTGTGGACTATAACATGTGCTCCGACTAAGTATTGACGGAATTTTTCGAAAGCATAAACCACTGCTAGTAGCTCTTTTTCTGTGGTAGAGTAATTCCGTTGCGCTTCGTCGAGTGTGCGACTCGCATAGTAGATAGCGTGCAGCTTCTTATCTTTTCGTTGTCCTAGAACCGCTCCAACTGCGAAATCACTCGCATCGCACATAATCTCGAAAGGGAGATTCCAATCTGGGGGTTGTACGACTGGGGCAGTTATAAGAGACTTCTTCAGTGCTTCGAAAGCTTCCTTGCATTCTGGTGTAAAATCGAATTTAACTTCTTTGCACAAAAGATTATTCAGAGGTCTAGCAATTTTACTGAAATCTTGTATGAATCGTCTGTAAAATCCGGCATGTCCAAGGAAACTCCTTATGTCTCTAACGTTTGTGGGTGCCGGTAGACCAGTCATTACTTCAATTTTAGCTCTGTCTACTTCTATTCCAGCTGCGGAAACTTTATGTCCAAGGACTATACCATCGTTTACCATGAAATGGCATTTTTCCCAGTTTAGGACAAGATTCTTTTCTTCGCATCTTTCCAATACCTTGCACAAGTTGTCTAGGCAATCCTTAAAACTTGATCCGTAAACCGAAAAATCGTCCATAAAGACTTCCATGAAATCTTCGATCATATCTGTGAATATCGACATCATGCAACGTTGGAAAGTGGCTGGTGCGTTACATAGTCCAAATGGCATTCTGCGATATGCAAATGTTCCGTAAGGACAAGTAAAAGTTGTCTTTTCCTGATCTTCAGGATGTATCGGTATCTGGAAAAATCCCGAATATCCGTCAAGAAAACAATAATATTTATGGTTGGCCAGTCTTTCTAGCATTTGATCGATGAAAGGTAAGGGAAAATGGTCTTTCCTAGTAGCAGCATTCAGTTTCCTGTAATCAATACACATTCGATGTCCAGTGACAGTGCGTGTAGGGATAAGTTCATCTTTATCATTTTTAACCACTGTGATCCCACCTTTCTTTGGTACAACATGCACAGGGCTTACCCATTTACTGTCTGAGATAGGATATATAACTCCAGCATCCAGAAGTTTAATTATTTCCTTTTTCACTACCTCTTTTAGGTTTGGATTGAGTCTCCTTTGCTGTTCTATAGATGTTTTTGCATCTTCTTCGAGGTGGATACGGTGCATGCAAAGGTCAGGAGCTATTCCGGGAATATCATCGAGAGAATACCCGATCGCTCTCCGATACTTACGCAGTTTGTTCAAAAGGAGAGCAAGCTCTCCATTCGTGAGATTGGCATTAACAATGACAGGATATGATTTATCGCAAAGGAATGCGTATTTCAGGCCAGCTGGAAGTGGTTTCAGTTCAACCTTGGGTGCTTTTTCTTTAGTCCAGTTGGTCGATGAAGAAGATGATCGATCAATAGTTTCCCTAAGGTATTGATCCATAATGATTTCAGAATCATCAGTTTCTTCATTTGCGATTCCGATACTTGCGTCCATAAGGTTCGCATAATCTTCTATTCTGCTATCTACGTTCAGAATTTCTTGTTCATCAGGAGTGAATGTGTCTTCTGATGAATTGGCAGCACATATATCCATAAGGTATTCTTTTTCTAGCTCAGAAACTTCTTCTGTGTAAAAGGCGTGATCGTCTATCAGAGGACGTTTTACTAGCTTTTCCATGTCGAAGTTCATTGATATATCTCCGACATTTAAGTTAATCTTTCCTCCTTTACAATCTATGATTGCTCCTGCTGTAGCCAAAAAGGGCCGACCTAATATAAGGGGGTCTTTCGGCACTTGTTTATACTTTAGTACAACAAAATCTGTTGGTATGAAGCAATCATCAATTTTGACTGGTACATCTACGAGGATTCCCTCAGGTACCCTAATAGAACGATCAGCTAGAACTAACGTGATAGGCGTTGGAACGAATTCATTATAACCTAGTGAAACTGCCACAGAGTATGGCATGAGGTTTACACTAGAGCCAAGATCACAAAGAGATCGAGGAAAACGTGCGTTTTGTATCTTGCAATCTAGGACAAAACTACCAGGGTCAGTCCTTTTGATTGAAGTTTCTCCTTGTATCATCGCACTTACTTCCTCTGACACCATCATAACGCTTTGTTCTCCACTCGAGGATATCATATCTTTTACGTACTTTTTCACCGAGGGGGCTATCTTAAGGGCGTCACTGAGAGACATCTCGAGAGTGATTTTGTCGAAGGCCTTTTTGCAGATTGCATGTTCCAATGCCTTCTTAGTTTGTGGTTTGTTTGGAGGAAATGGGGGAGGAGTTCTATAGACTCTTTCAGTTCCGGTAGATTGTGTATTGCAATCGTTGGTGTTGCCAGACGGTCGATCGTTTTCCTTCCCAGAGGATCGATCGATATTTGGTACGTCTAGATGATCGACTTCGATCTCGGCATCGGGATTCTCTTTTTCTAAGTCTACAGTTCTTCCCTGATCCTGTTTATTTGAAAAATTTCTTATTTGTTCTGATGTTCCTGAGTCAGAATCATTGTCAAGAAGCTCTATGGGGTTGGAATTGCTTTTTCCTGCGTTATCAATGATTTTTTTATTGCTGGTATCGTCTCTGGCATTTGTTTCAAGGCGTTTTCCGCTTCGTAACATCACGGCATATGCCTGGCGTTTTGCCCCAGGGTTAGCATCGGTCCTTCCAGGAAGACGACCTGTCTCTCTTTTTAGAGTAGTTGCCAGGTTAGCAATTTGGTCTTCCATTTCCCGTAGGTGTTCAATTAATGAATCCATCTTCTGATTTAGTTCACCGTAAACACTGTTTATTTTCCCATTGAATTCGGATTTCATTTTACGGTTTCCTGTAAGGGCTTGTTTTAGGTTGTACTTCTCTCTCCCAGTACGAGACTGCATACAGATCTCATAGTCTCGTGTAAAGCTGTCGACGTTAAACACATAATGAGGATCAGTAGTATCTAATTCTTCTATAAAGTCGAGCTCATCTTCTGATATAGGAGTTTTATTGTAGTACTGGCACAGTCTAGGTGGGTTTAGATCTGTTAGGAGGGAATGAAGCGAATTTATAGAATTCTTTATCTCAGCTAACTCAGTATTTTCTATCGAGTTTACAGCTTTTTCTTTTTCTTCATTCATCTCTTCATAAGATCTTCCTGTTGCCATGTTTTCGATTAAGCGTCTTGCTTCCATAGGATTTCTAGTAACGAAATTCCCTTCGCTTGCTGTATCAAGCGTTGTCTTATAGCTCAGAATAACACCTTTGTAAAAAATCTTAAGAAATTGTGGTTCTGGATAACCATGGTGGGGGCATTCGAGTTCATAACTCTTGAATCTTCCCCAAGCGTTTTTGAATGATTCCTGAGGATTTTGACGGAAGGTAGAGATTCGCTTCCTTACTTCCCAGTAACGAGCATCGTCGAAGAATCTCTTAAGAAAAGTGTTTCTAATCTCCTTCCAACTAGTCAGGGATCCTTTTGGTAGACAGTTTAACCATCTCAAAGCTTCCCCTTCTAGTGAAAATGGGAAAAGTCTGCAACGAATGTATTCGTCTGGAATTAACTCCTCTAGACCTTCGATGTGGTCTTGTGGATGTTCTAAGGAAGATCGTTTAAAAGGGTTTCGACGCACCATATTATAGTAATCAACATCAAACTTGGTTTTCGTGGTGACGTCGTCAGGTACTCTAATAGCGGACCTATTGGAATAGGTCCTATTGGGGTTTAAGTAGTCTTGCAAGGGCAATTTAATTTCTTTACCTATGTTTAAGGTAGAGTTTGACTTAACAGGGATTTCAGTCCCCTGTTTTTCATTAGTTTGGCTAGAAATGTTGCTTGATTGACCTATTGGTTCAGTTTGGACTACTTTCTCATTATCAGCATCGGTAAGAGGGTACTTACCTGCTTCCGGCTGGGTGGTATCGATCGATAAATTTTCGGATGAAACGATCGATTCTTCTGTATCTGCGTCGCTCGATTGACAATGTTCCGTGTCGATCGATGCTTGGCCGACATCTGTATTCTCCATCCTTTGTGTTGTAAAACAAAAGAATAGAAAAATTAGCAAAAGTAACAAGTCTATGCTAAATCCTAAATTAAATCTAAAAGTATAGAGAAAGAGTCCCCGGCAACGGCGCCAAATTTGATATCACTCAAATTATCCTAAAAAGTGAATTACTCTCTCAAATAAGAGGTTCAGATGTAGTACTTAGAGATCGAATACACAAGGACTCTAGGATTACTTGAAGGTTCAATTAATTAGAAATAAAGATAGACTTAAGGTTTTATATGTTTTTAAGCAGTAAATATTAACGTGAACAAGGAAGTTGTTCAGTAACTGAAATGAAGGTTGTTTCTTAATGAGGAAAATAGCTAGATCCAGGTATTTCTGAGGTATGAATTTATGCAGTTTGAAAATGACATTAGGGCTTTAGTCTTTTAAACTCAAGCAATTGGTACAACCAGTAGGGTCTCCTTTACTAGATCCCGGATCTCAACTGTCGTTTGTTGATCTCGGAAATGAGTCGATCGATACGACTTTCGTCTAATCGATCGATACACCTTTCAAACAATCGATCGCTACAACGATGGTTGTATCGATCGATGGTAATTCTAGCAAGCGTTATCGATTTGGTTGAAAACGTTCTCTAATGATCTAGACCACCTTTCGCATGTGTCTAGTCAGTTAGATCACTTTAGTTTATTTCAGGGTATTGAGAGTATACAGTTGGTTATCTCTTCAATCCTAAGATCTAGATTTAAGGGTGATCAATCCTAAATCTAGTATTAAGAATAACTAAAGTGAAAAGACTAATTTAATCACCCTAACAATTGTCACAATCTCATCATATGATTCACCCTTATGAGAAACCTAAATCTAACAATTAGGTTTACTCAGATATATTCATGAGAGACAAAGTCATGATGGTTTGAATAAAACTTAATATGAAATAAGGAACACAAGAGTAATGAGTAAGATAAAAAGGGAGTTCAAGATCTTCTCTGTTTTGCAGTCTCAGATCTATCTCTCCAACTCTAACTCTTCTCCTAAGGTAGCCAAATTGCTTCTCTTCTCCACTAGGTCTCTAGGCAAGTCTGCCTCTAGAATGATACAAAACCCTAGTATATAAAGCCTAACAGGCGGCCAGGGACTAATTGTGTAAATAGCACACTTTGTGATACTTGAAAATCTTCTAAATCGTAATCCATCGAATGGCTTAATGTCGATCGACACTCTTCGATATCTGTCGATCGATTGTAATTGACTCTAATCGTCTGACCTCGCATGATTCCTATCGGTCGATTCTTCATTCGTGAGAATACTCCAAAAATGCCTTAAAAGTATTGCTTTCTTCAATTAAGTACCTGTGCCTGAAAATACTCTAAAATACTTTGAAAACGTAGTAAATATGATTGAAAACACTCATATACCATGGCTAAAAATGGGTGAAATTCATGGTATATCACTGATCCCACCCCGGCCTAACCTCGAAGGAGGTAAAGTCAAGCTAGAGACTTAAAACAAGCTCACTTGGGAGGAAGTCCCATGTCTATCCTTGTACATAATTTTATTTTCTTTGATTTTCTAGATTGTTTTTGGGTCTAGTCTTTGTCTATTAGGTGTTACAAACCAGTTGGGAGACTTGGAGCAGATCAAGAGACGTGTTTTGTGTGTGAAGTGTCACAGCGGCCTTTTGGTCCCAGCGGCCTAATGGCGTGACGAGAAACCGCTGCATTAAAACGTGATTTTATCACACAGAATTGCGTAATCTGGAGCGGCCTTCTGCAGCGGTATCTCATCCCGCTGCTTGATAACACTCCCAGCGGATTTTTGGTCCCAGCGGCCTTCTGTCCCGCGCCATAAAACCGCTGCACGTGCCAGGTAAGTGTCTCTTCTCTGATTTCCGGTTCAATTAAATTGAACCAAACTGGTTTACCCCTCAAAACCCTCGACTCGCCTCTCTCCCTCACTTCACCCTCTTCTCACGACATCTCCCCTCTCAAACACTCTCCATAGCCTCAAGAACACAAC
>NW_026618087.1:0-13865 GCF_000801105.2 Raphanus sativus
GATCGTGGTTCCATCTGGTTTGATAAGAATCATGAAGATATTGACCTATGTCCGAACAGGCTAATCTGGAATCATCTGGATAAGAAAGTGGGATATCTTCTTACTCACAACTCCTATGAATTTATTCAACTTCTGGTTATTCTCCACTGATTAGTGGTTCCAAATTAAAGCTTCTTAGATCGTGGTTCACCTGGTTTGATAAGAATCATGGAAGATATGCCATATGTCCGAACGAGGCTAATCTGAATCATCTGGATAGAAAGTGGGATATCTCTTACTCACAATCCTATGAGATTATTCAACTTCCTGGTTATTCTCCACTGATTAGTGGTTCCAAATAAAGCTTCTTAGATCGTGGTTCATCCTGGTTTGATAAGAATCATGAAGATATTGCCCATTATGTCCGAACAGGCTAATCTGGAATCATCTGGATAGAAAGTGGATATTATCTTACTCAAAACCCTATGAGATTTATTCAACTTCCTGGTTATTCTCCACTGATTAGTGGTTCCAAATAAAGCTTCTTAGATCGTGGTTCATCCTGGTTTGATAAGAATCATGAAGATATTTGCCATATGTCCGAACAGGCTAATCTGGAATCATCTGGATAGAAAGTGGGATATCTTCTTACTCACAACTCCTATGAGATTTATTCAACTTCCTGGTTATTCTCCACTGATTAGTGGTTCCAAATAAAGCTTCTTAGATCGTGGTTCATCCTGGTTTGATAAGAATCATGAAGATATTGCATATGTCCGAACAGGCTAATCTGGAATCATCTGGATAGAAAGTGGGATATCTTCTTACTCACAACTCCTATGAGATTTATTCAACTTCCTGGTTATTCTCCACTGATTAGTGGTTCCAAATAAAGCTTCTTAGATCGTGGTTCATCCTGGTTTGATAAGAATCATGAAGATATTGCCATATGTCCGAACAGGCTAATCTGGAATCATCTGGATAGAAAGTGGGATATCTTCTTACTCACAACTCCTATGAGATTTATTCAACTTCCTGGTTATTCTCCACTGATTAGTGGTTCCAAATAAAGCTTCTTAGATCGTGGTTCATCCTGGTTTGATAAGAATCATGAAGATATTGCCATATGTCCGAACAGGCTAATCTGGAATCATCTGGATAGAAAGTGGGATATCTTCTTACTCACAACTCCTATGAGATTTATTCAACTTCCTGGTTATTCTCCACTGATTAGTGGTTCCAAATAAAGCTTCTTAGATCGTGGTTCATCCTGGTTTGATAAGAATCATGAAGATATTGCCATATGTCCGAACAGGCTAATCTGGAATCATCTGGATAGAAAGTGGGATATCTTCTTACTCACAACTCCTATGAGATTTATTCAACTTCCTGGTTATTCTCCACTGATTAGTGGTTCCAAATAAAGCTTCTTAGATCGTGGTTCATCCTGGTTTGATAAGAATCATAAGATATTGTCCGAACAGGCTAATCTGGAATCATCTGGATAGAAAGTGGGATATCTTCTTACTCACAACTCCTATGAGATTTATTCAACTTCCTGGTTATTCTCCACTGATTAGTGGTTCCAAATAAAGCTTCTTAGATCGTGGTTCATCCTGGTTTGATAAGAATCATGAAGATATGCATATGTCCGAACAGGCTAATCTGGAATCATCTGGATAGAAAGTGGGATATCTTCTTACTCACAACTCCTATGAGATTTATTCAACTTCCTGGTTATTCTCCACTGATTAGTGGTTCCAAATAAAGCTTCTTAGATCGTGGTTCATCCTGGTTTGATAAGAATCATGAAGATATTGCCATATGTCCGAACAGGCTAATCTGGAATCATCTGGATAGAAAGTGGGATATCTTCTTACTCACAACTCCTATGAGATTTATTCAACTTCCTGGTTATTCTCCACTGATTAGTGGTTCCAAATAAAGCTTCTTAGATCGTGGTTCATCCTGGTTTGATAAGAATCATGAAGATATTGCCATATGTCCGAACAGGCTAATCTGGAATCATCTGGATAGAAAGTGGGATATCTTCTTACTCACAACTCCTATGAGATTTATTCAACTTCCTGGTTATTCTCCACTGATTAGTGGTTCCAAATAAAGCTTCTTAGATCGTGGTTCATCCTGGTTTGATAAGAATCATGAAGATATTGCCATATGTCCGAACAGGCTAATCTGGAATCATCTGGATAGAAAGTGGGATATCTTCTTACTCACAACTCCTATGAGATTTATTCAACTTCCTGGTTATTCTCCACTGATTAGTGGTTCCAAATAAAGCTTCTTAGATCGTGGTTCATCCTGGTTTGATAAGAATCATGAAGATATTGCATATGTCCGAACAGGCTAATCTGGAATCATCTGGATAGAAAGTGGGATATCTTCTTACTCACAACTCCTATGAGATTTATTCAACTTCCTGGTTATTCTCCACTGATTAGTGGTTCCAAATAAAGCTTCTTAGATCGTGGTTCATCCTGGTTTGATAAGAATCATGAAGATATTGCCATATGTCCGAACAGGCTAATCTGGAATCATCTGGATAGAAGTGGGATATCTTCTTACTCACAACTCCTATGAGATTTATTCAACTTCCTGGTTATTCTCCACTGATTAGTGGTTCCAAATAAAGCTTCTTAGATCGTGGTTCATCCTGGTTTGATAAGAATCATGAAGATATGGCATATGTCCGAACAGGCTAATCTGGAATCATCTGGATAGAAAGTGGGATATCTTCTTACTCACAACTCCTATGAGATTTATTCAACTTCCTGGTTATTCTCCACTGATTAGTGGTTCCAAATAAAGCTTCTTAGATCGTGGTTCATCCTGGTTTGATAAGAATCATGAAGATATTGCCATATGTCCGAACAGGCTAATCTGGAATCATCTGGATAGAAAGTGGGATATCTTCTTACTCACAACTCCTATGAGATTTATTCAACTTCCTGGTTATTCTCCACTGATTAGTGGTTCCAAATAAAGCTTCTTAGATCGTGGTTCATCCTGGTTTGATAAGAATCATGAAGATATTGCCATATGTCCGAACAGGCTAATCTGGAATCATCTGGATAGAAAGTGGGATATCTTCTTACTCACAACTCCTATGAGATTTATTCAACTTCCTGGTTATTCTCCACTGATTAGTGGTTCCAAATAAAGCTTCTTAGATCGTGGTTCATCCTGGTTTGATAAGAATCATGAAGATATTGCCATATGTCCGAACAGGCTAATCTGGAATCATCTGGATAGAAAGTGGGATATCTTCTTACTCACAACTCCTATGAGATTTATTCAACTTCCTGGTTATTCTCCACTGATTAGTGGTTCCAAATAAAGCTTCTTAGATCGTGGTTCATCCTGGTTTGATAAGAATCATGAAGATATTGCCATATGTCCGAACAGGCTAATCTGGAATCATCTGGATAGAAAGTGGGATATCTTCTTACTCACAACTCCTATGAGATTTATTCAACTTCCTGGTTATTCTCCACTGATTAGTGGTTCCAAATAAAGCTTCTTAGATCGTGGTTCATCCTGGTTTGATAAGAATCATGAAGATATTGCCATATGTCCGAACAGGCTAATCTGGAATCATCTGGATAGAAAGTGGGATATCTTCTTACTCACAACTCCTATGAGATTTATTCAACTTCCTGGTTATTCTCCACTGATTAGTGGTTCCAAATAAAGCTTCTTAGATCGTGGTTCATCCTGGTTTGATAAGAATCATGAAGATATTGCCATATGTCCGAACAGGCTAATCTGGAATCATCTGGATAGAAAGTGGGATATCTTCTTACTCACAACTCCTATGAGATTTATTCAACTTCCTGGTTATTCTCCACTGATTAGTGGTTCCAAATAAAGCTTCTTAGATCGTGGTTCATCCTGGTTTGATAAGAATCATGAAGATATTGCATATGTCCGAACAGGCTAATCTGGAATCATCTGGATAGAAAGTGGGATATCTTCTTACTCACAACTCCTATGAGATTTATTCAACTTCCTGGTTATTCTCCACTGATTAGTGGTTCCAAATAAAGCTTCTTAGATCGTGGTTCATCCTGGTTTGATAAGAATCATGAAGATATTGCCATATGTCCGAACAGGCTAATCTGGAATCATCTGGATAGAAAGTGGGATATCTTCTTACTCACAACTCCTATGAGATTTATTCAACTTCCTGGTTATTCTCCACTGATTAGTGGTTCCAAATAAAGCTTCTTAGATCGTGGTTCATCCTGGTTTGATAAGAATCATGAAGATATTGCCATATGTCCGAACAGGCTAATCTGGAATCATCTGGATAGAAAGTGGGATATCTTCTTACTCACAACTCCTATGAGATTTATTCAACTTCCTGGTTATTCTCCACTGATTAGTGGTTCCAAATAAAGCTTCTTAGATCGTGGTTCATCCTGGTTTGATAAGAATCATGAAGATATTGCCATATGTCCGAACAGGCTAATCTGGAATCATCTGGATAGAAAGTGGGATATCTTCTTACTCACAACTCCTATGAGATTTATTCAACTTCCTGGTTATTCTCCACTGATTAGTGGTTCCAAATAAAGCTTCTTAGATCGTGGTTCATCCTGGTTTGATAAGAATCATGAAGATATTGCCATATGTCCGAACAGGCTAATCTGGAATCATCTGGATAGAAAGTGGGATATCTTCTTACTCACAACTCCTATGAGATTTATTCAACTTCCTGGTTATTCTCCACTGATTAGTGGTTCCAAATAAAGCTTCTTAGATCGTGGTTCATCCTGGTTTGATAAGAATCATGAAGATATTGCCATATGTCCGAACAGGCTAATCTGGAATCATCTGGATAGAAAGTGGGATATCTTCTTACTCACAACTCCTATGAGATTTATTCAACTTCCTGGTTATTCTCCACTGATTAGTGGTTCCAAATAAAGCTTCTTAGATCGTGGTTCATCCTGGTTTGATAAGAATCATGAAGATATTGCCATATGTCCGAACAGGCTAATCTGGAATCATCTGGATAGAAAGTGGGATATCTTCTTACTCACAACTCCTATGAGATTTATTCAACTTCCTGGTTATTCTCCACTGATTAGTGGTTCCAAATAAAGCTTCTTAGATCGTGGTTCATCCTGGTTTGATAAGAATCATGAAGATATTGCCATATGTCCGAACAGGCTAATCTGGAATCATCTGGATAGAAAGTGGGATATCTTCTTACTCACAACTCCTATGAGATTTATTCAACTTCCTGGTTATTCTCCACTGATTAGTGGTTCCAAATAAAGCTTCTTAGATCGTGGTTCATCCTGGTTTGATAAGAATCATGAAGATATTGCCATATGTCCGAACAGGCTAATCTGGAATCATCTGGATAGAAAGTGGGATATCTTCTTACTCACAACTCCTATGAGATTTATTCAACTTCCTGGTTATTCTCCACTGATTAGTGGTTCCAAATAAAGCTTCTTAGATCGTGGTTCATCCTGGTTTGATAAGAATCATGAAGATATTGCCATATGTCCGAACAGGCTAATCTGGAATCATCTGGATAGAAAGTGGGATATCTTCTTACTCACAACTCCTATGAGATTTATTCAACTTCCTGGTTATTCTCCACTGATTAGTGGTTCCAAATAAAGCTTCTTAGATCGTGGTTCATCCTGGTTTGATAAGAATCATGAAGATATTGCCATATGTCCGAACAGGCTAATCTGGAATCATCTGGATAGAAAGTGGGATATCTTCTTACTCACAACTCCTATGAGATTTATTCAACTTCCTGGTTATTCTCCACTGATTAGTGGTTCCAAATAAAGCTTCTTAGATCGTGGTTCATCCTGGTTTGATAAGAATCATGAAGATATTGCCATATGTCCGAACAGGCTAATCTGGAATCATCTGGATAGAAAGTGGGATATCTTCTTACTCACAACTCCTATGAGATTTATTCAACTTCCTGGTTATTCTCCACTGATTAGTGGTTCCAAATAAAGCTTCTTAGATCGTGGTTCATCCTGGTTTGATAAGAATCATGAAGATATTGCCATATGTCCGAACAGGCTAATCTGGAATCATCTGGATAGAAAGTGGGATATCTTCTTACTCACAACTCCTATGAGATTTATTCAACTTCCTGGTTATTCTCCACTGATTAGTGGTTCCAAATAAAGCTTCTTAGATCGTGGTTCATCCTGGTTTGATAAGAATCATGAAGATATTGCCATATGTCCGAACAGGCTAATCTGGAATCATCTGGATAGAAAGTGGGATATCTTCTTACTCACAACTCCTATGAGATTTATTCAACTTCCTGGTTATTCTCCACTGATTAGTGGTTCCAAATAAAGCTTCTTAGATCGTGGTTCATCCTGGTTTGATAAGAATCATGAAGATATTGCCATATGTCCGAACAGGCTAATCTGGAATCATCTGGATAGAAAGTGGGATATCTTCTTACTCACAACTCCTATGAGATTTATTCAACTTCCTGGTTATTCTCCACTGATTAGTGGTTCCAAATAAAGCTTCTTAGATCGTGGTTCATCCTGGTTTGATAAGAATCATGAAGATATTGCCATATGTCCGAACAGGCTAATCTGGAATCATCTGGATAGAAAGTGGGATATCTTCTTACTCACAACTCCTATGAGATTTATTCAACTTCCTGGTTATTCTCCACTGATTAGTGGTTCCAAATAAAGCTTCTTAGATCGTGGTTCATCCTGGTTTGATAAGAATCATGAAGATATTGCCATATGTCCGAACAGGCTAATCTGGAATCATCTGGATAGAAAGTGGGATATCTTCTTACTCACAACTCCTATGAGATTTATTCAACTTCCTGGTTATTCTCCACTGATTAGTGGTTCCAAATAAAGCTTCTTAGATCGTGGTTCATCCTGGTTTGATAAGAATCATGAAGATATTGCCATATGTCCGAACAGGCTAATCTGGAATCATCTGGATAGAAAGTGGGATATCTTCTTACTCACAACTCCTATGAGATTTATTCAACTTCCTGGTTATTCTCCACTGATTAGTGGTTCCAAATAAAGCTTCTTAGATCGTGGTTCATCCTGGTTTGATAAGAATCATGAAGATATTGCCATATGTCCGAACAGGCTAATCTGGAATCATCTGGATAGAAAGTGGGATATCTTCTTACTCACAACTCCTATGAGATTTATTCAACTTCCTGGTTATTCTCCACTGATTAGTGGTTCCAAATAAAGCTTCTTAGATCGTGGTTCATCCTGGTTTGATAAGAATCATGAAGATATTGCCATATGTCCGAACAGGCTAATCTGGAATCATCTGGATAGAAAGTGGGATATCTTCTTGCTCACAACTCCTATGAGATTTATTCAACTTCCTGGTTATTCTCCACTGATTAGTGGTTCAATAAAGCTTCTTGATCGTGATTCATCCTGGATGATGCAACCAAGCCTAGACTTGCTGAAGGATTGGCGACAGATGAGCTGAACCAGCTCACTGATACTGATGAGGAGACAAGTGAGCTAAACCAGCTGAGTGAGACTGAGGAGAAGCAGGATGAGCTGAACACTGATGGGGAGCTGAACACTGATTGCAAGATGGACCGAGACCCATTCTCCTTTCCTAGTGGGCCAATCACTCGATCACAAACCAGGAAATTGAAGGAAGCAATTGTTGGTTTGGTTTGCTTCAAACCAAACTCGAATTCAATCAAAGATCAAGACCAAATCGAAGTCAAGATATTCAACTATTCAGTCTTTAGTCTTGCCTAAGTTTTCTACAAGTTTTAAGTATGAGTTTATGTTTTCAATAAGTCAAAAACGTGTTCTTTGTTCTACATAAACCCTATGTCGATTTCTAATAAGATTCATTCACTCTTTTTATCAAAAATCTCTAAAACTGTGAATCCTTTGTTCATCTTTGAACATTGTTTGCTTAGGAGTAAAATCCTCTGCTCTTTGCTTGTTGATCACGTCCGAGCGGTGCCCTGCTCGATCACAAGCACATCGAACAAGTGTTTGATCTCCCATCGATCTCACACTGAAGTATCATCAACCATCTCTACCTTCATCCATAAACCATCTCCCATCTATCCTCATTATCCATAGAAACCATTGTTCTATCCATCCCAACGAACCCATAAACCAAATCACCCTCAAGGATCATAAAAAGGGAATCAAAACCAAGTAGGGTTTCATTAAGTGGTATCAGAGCAGATTTGAGGGCTACTGATTGGGGTTTGTTCTCGATTTCTTTCTTCTCTTTTGGGAACCTTATTTGATTCATCAATACTCTCTATACTCTTCTCTGTCTATCTAAAAGTGCGAGGGGGCCGACCAGATAAAAATATAATAAGATCAAAGTATCTAAGGCTGAAGAGAAATCCAGCCAGACTGAAGAGAAATCCAGTCTCTGGTGGTAAAGCTCCTTGCGATCTAAATCTCTTAATACTGTCTATCTTTCTTCTTTTGGGGTAGGGGATTTGTTCTGAAAGTTTGAACCTTGATCACTGCTGAGCTATTGGATTCACAGAGTTTGTTCACTACCAACACTTGAGAGAAACACTTGAGAGAAAACACCAGTGAGGCTTCGGCTATCTATACTTGTCTACTTACTTTTCTTGTTGAGTTTCTTAACAGGAAGCCATGTCTGAAAGTGACCAGGAACGAGAGGGGAGACCAGCAGCTAGACTAGATAAAACTCAAATGGAAGCTTTGATAGCTACTCTTATGAACGAGATGGATAAAAAACTTGAATTTGCTGGGATTACCCGTTCTACTAATGATGTTTTGGGTAATACTTCACAGGTTAGGAGAGCAGCTAGAGAGAAGAGGAGAGGAAAGCGACCTGCAGTAGCTAATGATCTAGACTCCTCCTCTGGTCGTAGCACGGATGAAGATCGATCAGAAAGATCCATCAGGACAGGACGAGCAGCTTCTCAAACCAGGTCAGACCGTGCAATGTCTCAAAATAGACATACCACCCGTCGAGCACCAAGAGACAGACCTGATGACCGTCTTGGAAACCTTAAGCTCCGGATACCTGTCTTTGGAGGCACTAGCAACCCTGATGACTATCTTGATTGGGAGAAGAAGATTGAATTGGTGTTTGACTGCCAAGATTATTCGGAGAAGAAGAAGGTAAGGCTTGCTGTAACTGAGTTCAATGGTTATGCCTTGCATTGGTGGGATCAGATTGTTACTACAAGAAGGAGGACTGGAGAAGCACAAGTTGCATCCTGGTATGAACTCAAGACTCTTATGAAGAAACGTTTTGTGCCAAGTTATTATGGGAAAGAGGTGCATCAAAAACTCAGGAGACTTACCCAAGGCACGAGGGGAGTAGAAGAATACTATCAAGAGATGGAAACTCTTATGCTTAAGGGTGGAGTAGCTGAATCAGCTGAGGCTACTATGGCACGTTTCCAGGCTGGGTTGAGCAGAGACATTCAGGATCGCATAGAGTTGTATGAGTATGAGGATATCTTTGAGTTGTTACACAAGTCCATCCTTATAGAACAACAGCTAAAGAGGAAGAACCCAACCAAGGGCTCCTATGGCAACAACTACAAGCCGACCACTACCAAAGAAGAGAAACCATGGATGAAGAAGGAAGATCTCAAGGGAAGTCAGCAGGATGATAAGGGAAAATCAACCACCACGAGATCCAGAGATGTGAAGTGTTTCAAGTGCCATGGCATTGGGCATTATGCCAATGAGTGTACTAACAAGAAAGTCATGATCCTCTTAGACAATGGTGAAATCGTTTCAGAAGAAGAACCAGCTGTTGCATCAGAGGAAGAACAGATTGATTATCCAGTTAACGGACAGCTTCTGGTTGCAAGAAGATCTCTTCAAGTCCAGTTCAAACCAGAGGAGACTGATCAAAGAGAAAATCTCTTCCACACTCGCTGCACAGTCTATGACAAGGTCTGTAGTTTGGTTATTGATGGTGGGAGTTGTACCAACGTTGCAAGTGAGGCGCTTGTGGAAAAGCTTGGGTTGAAGACTGGAAAGCATCCTAGGCCGTATCTACTTCAGTGGTTGAATGATCAAGGGGAACTGAAGGTGACTGAGCAAGTAATGGTCCCTATTACTATTGGGAGGTACCAAGATGAGATTGTTTGTGATGTCCTACCTATGGACACAAGTCACATCCTGCTAGGAAGGCCATGGCAATATGACAAAAAGGTGATTCATGATGGCTTTACTAATCGCCACTCATTCACTCACAGAGACAAGAAGATTGTTCTTGCTCCTCTCTCACCACAAGAAGTACACCATGATCAAGTCCAACTCAAACTTAGGAGGAAAGAAGACAAGGACAAGGTACCAGCATCAGAGAAACAAACAAAAGGTATTCTTCTAAGTGCTAAATCTAGTGATCTCCGGAAAGCAGCACACTTGAACCAATCTATGATCTTGTTTGTTTTTAAGGGAGCTTTACTAACTTTTTCTGACATTGCACCGGAGTTACCGAGTGATTTTGAGTTCATATTACAGGACTATGGAGATGTGTTTCCAGAAGAGAGTCCAAGTGGTTTGCCTCCACTCCGAGGGATTGAACACCAGATAGACTTAGTTCCAGGAGCCTCCTTGCCCAACAGGCCTGCTTACCGAACTAACCCTGATGAAACTAAAGAGCTGCAAAGACAAGTTGATGAGCTGATGGAGAAGGGTCACATCCGAGAGAGTATGAGCCCATGTGCAGTACCTGTGTTGTTGGTGCCAAAGAAAGATGGAAGCTGGCGCATGTGTGTGGACTGCAGAGCCATCAACAACATCACGGTAAAGTATAGACATCCTATCCCTAGACTTGACGACATGCTTGATGAACTTCATGGTTCTTGCATCTTTTCTAAAGTAGATTTGAAAAGTGGATATCATCAGATTAGGATGAAAGAAGGTGATGAATGGAAGACTGCCTTTAAAACAAAACATGGCTTGTATGAATGGCTTGTTATGCCTTTTGGCTTAACCAATGCACCTAGCACTTTTATGAGACTAATGAATCATGTTTTGAGAGCTTTCATAGGTCGCTTTGTAGTAGTTTACTTCGATGATATTCTGATCTATAGCAAAAGCTTGACTGAACATGTTGATCATGTGAAATCTGTTCTAGAAGTGCTTAGGAAGGAGTCTCTGTTTGCTAACTTTAAAAAGTGTATTTTTGGAACAGATCACCTTGTGTTTTTAGGTTTTGTTGTTTCAGCACAAGGAATCAGAGTTGACGAGGAGAAGGTGAAAGCAATAAAAGAATGGCCTATTCCAACCAGTGTAAGTGAGGTGAGGAGTTTTCATGGGTTGGCTGGATTCTACAGGCGTTTTGTTAGGGATTTCAGCACCATTGCTGCCCCTCTCACTGAGATTATCAAGAAAAATGTGGGATTCCAGTGGAGGAAAGAACAAGAAGAGGCATTCCAAACTTTGAAAGGGAAGTTGACCAATGCACCTTTGTTAGCTCTTCCTGATTTTTCTAAGACTTTTGAAATCGAGTGTGATGCTTCTGGTGTAGGTATTGGAGCTGTTTTGATGCAGGAGAAGAAACCAATTGCTTACTTCAGTGAGAAATTAGGAGGAGCCATGCTGAATTATCCTACTTATGATAAGGAACTCTATGCACTCATCCGAGCTCTAGAAACTTGGCAGCACTACCTTTGGCCAAAAGAATTTGTGATCCACACTGATCATGAGTCTCTCAAACACTTGAAAGGACAGCACAAGCTCAACAAAAGGCACGCAAGATGGGTAGAGTTCCTTGAAACCTTTCCTTATGTTATTCACTTCAAACAAGGTAAGGAAAACATTGTTGCTGATGCTTTGTCTAGAAGATACACTTTGTTTTCATCCATGGAAGCTAAGTTGTTAGGTTTTGAGCAGATTAAGTCTTACTATGTTGATGATTCTGACTTCGGAGATATTTTTAGAGAGTGTGAAACACATCCAAGTGGAGATTACTATCAAACTGATGGTTTCTTGTTCTTTAAAAATCGTTTGTGTCTTCCTAATAGTTCTTTGAGAGAAATGTATGTCAGGGAAGCTCATGGAGGAGGACTCATGGGACATTTTGGAGTTGCAAAGACTTATAGCACCTTGAAAGAACACTTCTACTGGCCAAGCATGAAGAAAGATGTAGAGAAGATCTGCAACAAGTGTGTTGTTTGCATCCAAGCCAAAACCAAAGCACGACCACAAGGTTTGTATACTCCTCTTCCTATTCCTAGTGCACCTTGGGTTGACATATCTATGGACTTTGTTCTTGGATTGCCTAGGACTAGAAAGGGTCGAGACTCCATCTTTGTTGTAGTGGATAGGTTTTCCAAAATGGCTCATTTCATACCTGGTCATCAAACTGACAATGCTGTGAAAGTTGCTGAATTGTTCTTTAGAGAAGTAGTACGTTTGCATGGCATGCCTAGAACCATTGTGTCTGATAGGGATACTAAATTCTTGAGCCACTTCTGGAAAACTTTGTGGTCTAAGTTAGGCACCAAGCTTTTGTTTTCTACTACTTGCCATCCTCAAACTGATGGGCAAACTGAAGTAGTTAATAGATCCTTGTCTACTATCTTGCGAACTGTTGTTAAAAAGAACCTTAAGTCTTGGGAGGATTGTTTACCTCATGTTGAGTTTGCATACAACCATTCTGTTCATAGAGCTACTAAGTTTTCTCCTTTCCAGGTTGTGTATGGTTTTAATCCTCTAACTCCTTTGGATCTATTTCCTTTACCTCTTTGTGAACAAGCTAACCTTGATGGCATTGCCAAGGCCGAGTATGTTGTTTCTTTGCATGAACAGGTTAAGAAGAACATAGAAGAGAGGACCAAGGAGTATGAGAAACACGCCAACAAAGGCAGACGTGAACTAGTCTTGGAACCAGGAGATTTGGTGTGGGTACATTTGAGGAAAGAAAGGTTTCCTGCTGAAAGAAAGTCCAAGCTCATGCCAAGAACAGATGGACCTTTCCGAGTTCTCAAAAGGATAAATAATAATGCTTATCAGATTGATCTTCAAGATAAGTACACTGTGAGCTCTACCTTCAATGTTGCTGATTTGATTCCTTATATTGCAGATGGTTCGGATTTGAGGTCAAATCCTTTCAAAGGAGGAGGGCATGATGCAACCAAGCCTAGACTTGCTGAAGGATTGGCGACAGATGAGCTGAACCAGCTCACTGATACTGATGAGGAGACAAGTGAGCTAAACCAGCTGAGTGAGACTGAGGAGAAGCAGGATGAGCTGAACACTGATGGGGAGCTGAACACTGATTGCAAGATGGACCGAGACCCATTCTCCTTTCCTAGTGGGCCAATCACTCGATCACAAACCAGGAAATTGAAGGAAGCAATTGTTGGTTTGGTTTGCTTCAAACCAAACTCGAATTCAATCAAAGATCAAGACCAAATCGAAGTCAAGATATTCAACTATTCAGTCTTTAGTCTTGCCTAAGTTTTCTACAAGTTTTAAGTATGAGTTTATGTTTTCAATAAGTCAAAAACGTGTTCTTTGTTCTACATAAACCCTATGTCGATTTCTAATAAGATTCATTCACTCTTTTTATCAAAAAATCTCTAAAACTGTGAATCCTTTGTTCATCTTTGAACATTGTTTGCTTAGGAGTAAAATCCTCTGCTCTTTGCTTGTTGATCACGTCCGAGCGGTGCCCTGCTCGATCACAAGCACATCGAACAAGTGTTTGATCTCCCATCGATCTCACACTGAAGTATCATCAACCATCTCTACCTTCATCCATAAACCATCTCCCATCTATCCTCATTATCCATAGAAACCATTGTTCTATCCATCCCAACGAACCCATAAAACAAATCACCCTCAGGATCATAAAAAGGGAATCAAAACCAAGTAGGGTTT
>NW_026618088.1:0-13864 GCF_000801105.2 Raphanus sativus
GCAATATAACATATTTATATATTAAAAATGAAATTTTATTGATATATTTTTAGGTTGGTACAAACCAACGCGGACCAAAAATGATATTTATTTAATTTAAAAATCTAGGGGAAAAATATTGTGTATCAAGAAAAAAAAATATATGATCAATTAGTGGTTTCCTAAAATGTAGGAAGTTTAAATGAATTTGCTGATTTTATTTGGATAGAGATATTTTTTTTAAAAAAAATACAATCCAAGTTTCCAAACAATTTTTCTAACTACAATCAAAGTTTCCAAACAAACTTATTCTTTATAAATGCTATCCAAGTATCCAAACACACCGAAATTGTAATTCACCTTTAATAAGATAGATAAATTTTATTATTATTTTAGTAAATTATTTAAATATTTATATGATCTTATATATAAGTTTAAAATTCTGATGACAAAGTAGGTGGACAAGGTCAAAGTATTTAGGATGCGAGCTCGAGACCGATATCCATCTCCTTCTCTTTACTCTTGGTTTAGGTCTGGCATTTTTTTTTTGATTGAATATCAAATTTATTGATCAAATGAGAAAACATTTATAGAGGAAGTTTATGTGGCTATACTGCTATGAAAGAATAAAAGAATATGTGCTCTATTTAAAATTAAACTCCACCCCGTAGGAACTATGAGATCACCCCAAGGACGCCTTCGGTATCTAGGGGTCACGGACCGACCATAGAATCCTGTTCAATAAGCTGAGCTCAAACCATCTCCGTAGCAGTCCTTCCAGCGGATGCCCTACAGTGTAGCACAGCGAGGAGATTCTATTACGCATCAGTTTATCAATTTTAATTTGCGAGTAATTGCTTCTGTAGATGTCCATCCTCCTACATGACTTCGTGAGTTTTTCTCCTTCCAGACTGCATATAGAACAGTTTGGAAAATCATTCTCCTGAGAACATTATCAACCCTATTATGCGTAGTCTGCAACAGTGTAACAATTGATTCGTTCCAATCTGGAGTGATGCTATTGCCTAGTAACCTTCATGCTGTGTTCATCCAGACAGTGAATGAATATGGGCATGCGAAAAAAGATGATCCCGAGTCTCCTCCGGTTCCCCGCATAACATACAACACTGATTTATACTCCAAGTATGCATTCTATCTCCAGTAGCAAGACGGTTATGGAAAGCAAGCCAGACCATAAACGACTAGCTAGGGACGGTTTGGCTGAACCAGACAAGACGTCACCACAAAACTTTACTCTTCTTTTCACGAGGTGTGTTCCAAGTCATTACTGTAGAAAAATTGGCTTTATAGTCACCACTGTCTGTATTTCATTGCACCCTATCTGGTCCCAATTGCAGCTGCTATCTTAGCATAGACTTGAGGATATCTCCGCTGACCCCTACGTCGAATCTCCCAACCGGTATCACCAGCCACATCTACGAGAGTAGCAGAATGCGCCACTCCTAGGTACCGAGTGCCCAGATCTCCAGTGACATCCAACAACTTACCAAGTCTCAGCCAATCATCAAACCAGAAATAGACTGATTTCCCATCATTGATTTCATACCTCAAATACTCATAGGTTATAGGTCTTAGTTTCAGGAGCTTTCGCCAAGTCCATGAACCTAAACTGCCCTCCTTTACATCCCAGTAAGAGCCATGTTTGAGCAGGTACTCTCTGGTCCAAGCTACCCAAAATGATCCTGCCTGGGAAAACATACGCCAAATGAGTTTCAAAGCAAAAGCACGTGAGGCATCTCTAAGGCGGGGAAGCCCGACCCTCTCTCCTCTTTGGGATAACAAACATCCGCCCATGAGATCTTTGCTTTGTGAGTGATAGTAGGAGAACCGGACAAGAGAGAAGCATTGCACATACTTTCTATTGTATCAAGACAACCCTTTGGCAGAATACATGCAGAGCTCCATAAGTTCACGGTACTTGTAATAACAGATTTAATAAGTTGGAGATGGCCTGCGAATCATAGCGCTCTGTGATTCCAGGATAAGAACTTGTTGCGAAGTTGATTTATCAATGGCTCATAGTCTGTTTTACTCCACACCTTGGATGTTAAAGGCATACCCAAATATCTGATGGGTAAGGCGTCAACAGTCAATCCCTTAGCAACATCAGCCTACGTTAGAGTGGTGGTTTTGGTCCCAGCAGCAAATATTGACGATTTGAACATGTTAATATGAAGCCCTGAAATGCTAGAAAACTGGTTCATTTCTTCAAAAACACCATCAAGATATTCTTCACTCCCATTTGTAAAAACTAGAATATCATCCGCGAAACTTTAGATGTGTAAGCTGAACCTCCTTTCACTTAGTGTGTTAAACCATTTTCCCATCCAGAGCCGCTTGGTCCAACATGTGAGAGAGAACATTGTTCACTATCACATAGAGATATGGAGAGAGTGAACAACCTTGTCGAATGCCCCTAGCACTAGGAAAGAACCCAGCCAGATCACCGGTCACTGCAACTGAGAAGGAGGCTGTAGAGATACATATATAGATCTGGCGAATGAACTGAGATGAGAGGCACTAGGTATGGCATGTTTACATACTCAATGTCTACTTCTTGATTTTTCTCGAGCTACCGCGTAAATCTTGGAGGGATATGCTTTGTTTTGTCACTCTTGAAATAGTCTTCTTTGAGTTGAGCGATACAAACCGAATTATCTTCAAATATTTTCCTCGGCTCTTTCATGGCAACTATTTCGCTTGCATCTTGTATGTGATGACTCATTGACCTAAGACAAACACATTCCCGACATGCTTCGTGAAGCGCAATAGTTTCTTCATGATTTGAAGAAGTCGCAACCAGGGTTTGTTTCTGGGACCGCCAAGAGATCGCGGTTCCACCAATTGTAAAACATAACCAATTTGCGATCGAGCCTTATGAGGATCTGATAAGTATCATGCAGTCGCAAAACCAACCATACCAAACTTGGGGTTTCTATGATAAATTAACCTTAAATCAACTATATTTTTAAGGTAACGGAATATGTTTTTTATTCCATTTCAATTTCTGTGAGTAGGAGCAGAACTATATCTTGAAAGTAGTTTAGTAGCAAAAGCAATATCATGTTTTTTACAATTTGCAAGATATAAAGCCCAAAGATAACACTCATATGATCCCGTTCAACATTGAGAGATCTATTTACCATTGGAGTACTCAAAGGAGTCGCTTTGTCCATGTAAAAGTGTTTCAATTACCTTTTCGTATAGTTAGATTGATGCACAAATATTCTTTCTCAGAGATGCTCTATCTGGAACCCAAAACAAAAAAAAATTATTGCTGAGCTCTTTCATTTGAAACTCTTCTTTCATATGAGTTCATGCATCATCAACCTCCTTTCTAGTTCTAATTATATTCAGGTCGTCTACATATACAACAATGATCACAAAGCCAGATAACAATGTCTTAATAAAAACGCATGGACATATCACATGATTCACATATCCCTATCTCAAGAGATATTCACTTAAGCGATTGTACCACATACGTCCGGATTGCTTCAATCTGTATAGTGGTCTCTGTAACTTGACCGAACAAATCTCCCTGGATTTTTCTTTCAATGCTTCAGGCATTTTCAATCCTTCAGCGAGTTTCATATATATCATTATCCAACGATCCATACAAATATGCTGTCACAACGTTCATGAGATGTGTTTCAAGGTTTTTAGATGCCGTTAGATAGGGTTGGGCATGGGGCAAGTACCCAAGATTTTTCCTATACTTGTAACCTGACTTACCCCGTTCGAGTATTAAAAAATTTGCCCCATACTTATACTTGCTAATACCAAGTTCTTGATTAATCAAGTACTAGTTCATATAAGAGATATTTGCACAAGTAATTTTATGTACTTGTACTTGCTTATTTAAAGTGAAATTTTTGTATTTGAACCTTTAAAATAAAATTTTCATTTCAACTATTGTAAAATTAGATGATTGTTTTGCTTGATTTTTCTGTTACAGCCGATACAAGATAATATAACATAGATTTTTTTTGAAAAAAAGAGAGAATTATTAGATTTCACATGTTTGATAAACTAGCTGAAGTAATATTGTAAATGTTATAAAGTATTTTGAAAGTCAAGTAACAGATCAAAATGAGTCAAGTAGCTAAACTAAATTTAAGATGTGTTACTTGGTTTAAACTTGCAAGTAATTAAATTTTCAGCCTTGTTACTTGCATTGATTATGACAAGCACTTGAGTTTACGGGGAAAATACGGGGCAAGTAACAAGTTTAAGGCGGGTAACATGTATTTGTGTCCAGCCCTACTGCTAGGCTTATCAAAAATCTAAACGTAATTGCATCCTTTACTGGGAAGTATGTTTCCTCAAAATCAATTCCCGGTTTCTGAGAAAATCCTTGGGCAACTTATCGGGCTTTATATCGTGTTACTTCATTCTTTTCATTTATTTTTTTCACTAATGCATAATTTAAAAAAACATAAATAAAATTGGAGGCTTAGCCTACCACATGATCCGAGGAGACATAGTCTACCATGTTGATCATTTTTTGAAAGTTTGAAGAGACATAGTCTACCATATTAACATTTTCTTTTTATTCAAGGTCTGAGGAGACTTAGTCTATCATTTTGACATTTTCTTTTTTTATTCACGGAGTTAAAGCCTACCACATATTTCTTTTTCTTTTTCTTTTTAATTCATGGAGGCAAAACCCACCTTGTGATCCTCTGATCGTGAAGGCAGAGCCTACAATAACAATCAGTCAGGAAATACAATGCCTATCATTCTGAAAAAAATAAACGGAGAAGGCATTAATAATGCCTATCACTTTGGAGCAATAATAAAATTAAAATAAAATAAATAGATTAAAGACATTAATTAAAACTTATCTCACTAGTTCATCGCTAGGCTAAGAGTGTTCATGCTAATAATGTGTTGTGAATTGTTATTTGTATTGGTGAGGAACGAGTATTGCAAGAAAAAAATATAAATATTATTATTGTTGTAGTGGACTACGCATGAGGAAGTGAAGAAGAGCAAAGATAATGACAATCCACTTCTCCTTACGTCCTATTTATACTACATAAAATTTTACTAGATAAAGATCCATGTTACTATGACTAAGCATGATAGACTAAGGACAAGTGCTTTTACTGATGAATAATCATTATTTATAACATCTTACATATTATCCACAGGGCAATTCTCTCAAATAATATTTTTTAAGTTTTTGTCACAAAAATAACACTCAAAAATAAAATGACCAAAATAGCACTTTTTTGTTTTGAAAATTTTAATATTTATTTTTTGTTTTTAAATATTTGAGCACATTCCTAAAACCTCATCCCTTAACTCTAAACCCTAAATCTTAAATTAATTAACCCAAGGGTTATAAATGCATATTTACCCTTCAATAAAACTTCTTTTGGTCATTTTCCTCGTTGTGATGCTATTTTGTGACAAAAACTTGGTTTAGTGCTATTTTGGTCTTTTTCTCTTATTCACATCACAATATTAATATGTCTTCCTTAAGTTATATTTTTAGTAATAAATAAATGTAAAAAAGTTCAAGCAATAAAACTAGAAAATTGGTTTTTGTTTTTTTTTTTATAAATTGACAGTTTCTTTAAAATAACTAGTGTTCTTAGATTTTGAGAAAACTATTTTTCAATAAACTTGATCGGATAAAAATGATTTTTACAAAAAACAAAAACAAAAAAAAATATTCTAAAAATTATAAACAATAAACCTCTGACCTCTAAGATGGAAGAAATAAAAGAGTGAGAACTAGTTTTTACCATCTTTCTCATTCTATGGATTAGATATTCTATATAAATCCCTTATATGTTAAAAGATGAACATTTTTAGAAATTAACCTTTAAAGTGTAAAGTATTCACAAAATTGCTATAATGTTTATATGTCAACATAAGAAAGCTTCTCACATCCCCTAATTAAAAACTCATCTATTACTATACAATTTACAATACAATGCCATTGGTCCTACTTACATGTATGATTCATATAATTTAATTTTAACCTTGATTTATATATTGTTACATAAATAAAAGATCTATAACAGAAAAATCAGCTCATTATAATAACGTTCACACCAAGACCTTAATATCAACCTTCGCTTTTTATATTTCAACGAATTCACCTCGAGAACCTTAAAAGACTGTAAGCTCATCTTCATATCCATTTCATTTGACATCATATTATTCAAACATATTATTGGCGATCTTTATATCCATTTGATCATTATACTATTCAAACATACTAAAGTCGTTCGTTTTGCTATCATATTCATCATGTATTTGTCTGTTTACATGGTTTTTTTATGTAATGGATAAATGAGATTGTCATCCCATTCGGCATGTATTTATATTTTTAGTATGTTTGAGGCATTTTATTGTATACATATGATTAGGCATGTTAAAATGGACAACTTGTAAACAGACGTAAACAGGCTTCGTTTAATATTACTGTCCGTTAATAACCCGTTAATGTAACAAAACTAAACGGGCTTCGTCGGACATGTCCGTTTATGTCTGATTAGGAAACAAGTTTATATAAAAGTAAACGGACTGTCCGTTAAGCTCGTTTAGCTTTTCATAAATGATGACGTTTTTGTGTAATAACCTAGTGAATGAGACCATTATCGTTGTTCAGTTTGTAATAACCTATTCTCTCCGCAGCGGACGTTCCTCCGCAGCTCCGCCTGTGTTCCTCTCTACAGCTCCGCCCGTGTTCTTCTCCGCAGCTCCGCTGTGTTCCTCTCCGAAGCTCCGCCGTGTTCCTCTCCAGCTCCGCCCGTGTTCCTCTCTACAGCTCTGCCTGTGTTCTTCTCCGCAGCTTCGCCGTGTTCCTCTCCGCAGCTCCGCTGTGTTCCTCTCCAGCTCCGCCCGTGTTTCGATCTGTTCATAGCAGAACCCTTTTGGGTTTTCTGGGTTCGTGGTTTTCTCATAACAGTGATAAGTTAGTGTTGTTTGCTCTTGATAAGTTAGTTTTGTTTGCTCTTGTCGATAAGAAATAGAAGAAACAGTGATAAGTTAGTGTTGTTTGCTCTGTATAAGTTAGTGTTGTTTGCTCTTGACTTGATGTGTCACTTTTTATATATAAATTCATTTTGAAGAAACAGTGATAACGTCTCTTGATCTTGTTCTTTCTGGATAATTGTTTTATATAAGGGGAAAAATATCTTTGAGTTGTATATTAAGGGAGAATATCTTGAGTTTTATATCAGTGAACAACAAATTGAATTTTCTAACGGTTGATGCTTTTCTTTATTGAGTTCTTTAATTTTTTTTCTTTAATTTCTCTTCTTTATAATGATCTTGTTTCTATGGTTTTGTTTCTTTTTTCGCAGAGATGGACTCTGAATCTCTGCGAACAATGGCACTTCTTGAAGCTAGAAGTGAATACAAGGAAATGAATGAGGAGGATGTTGAATTTGATGTAGAAGAGGAGTTGACAGAAACAGAAGCAGAGATTCAAACAGAAGCAGAGGTTCAAACAGAAACACAAGCAACTGCATCAACACAAGCAGCAAAACCTCAACGTAAGCGTCGAAAAACCTCTACTGTTTGGAAAGATTTTGTATTAGTGAGGATAGAAGATGGAACAGTAAAGGCTAAGTGCAATCACTGTGGTTCAACATTCGCTTATAATAGTAAAACCCATGGTACAAATCAGTTGAAGCGACACTTAGAGGGTTGTTCTAAGATGCCTAAGAAAGTAGATAGACATGTGTATGATCATTTGGTAGATCGTGCGATGGTTACTGAGGCTATCATTTACCATGATCTACTATTTTGATATGTGGAGTTTGAGAAGGTTAGAGAAAGAGAAGTATTTAAATCCCGAGTGTCAACCCATTTGTAGACAGACTGCTGCTCTTGATGTCTATAGGAGATATGAAATAGAGAAAGAGAAGTTGAAGGGGCTGTTGGAGAAGCATCATGGCAGGGTCTGTCTGACCGCTGATTTATGGATATCTAAGCCTCAGAATACGGGCTATATCTGCTTAACTGTCCATTACATTGATGATGACTGGAGATTGGACAATAAGATCTTAGAATTTTGTGAGATGAAGTCTCCACACACAGGTGATCTGATTGCCACTAAGATCTTCGAGTCATTGAAGGAATGGGGTTTAGAGAAGAAGATTTTCTCAATTACTCTAGACAATGCCACAAACAACAACAGCATGGTGAGAATTCTTGTGGGCAAGCTTCAGATGACAAGTGGAAGTGGTGGAGGTCTGTTGTGTGATGGTAAGCACATACATGTGAGATGTTGTGCTCACAATTTGAACCTCATAGTTAAAAATGGCTCAGAATTAGCAAATATTCTTCTGCATAACATTCGAGAGAGTGTCAGATATGTGAAAGCATCGCCACAAAGGAAAGAAGCATTTGCAGCATGTCTAAAGAGAGTAGGAAATAGAAGAGGGGCTGGATTGTCACTTGATGTTTCTACTCGCTGGAACTCTACATACGATATGCTGGTTAGAGCTCTCAAGTTCAAGGATGCATTTGCTAGCATAGAGTCTTATGATCCGAACTATAAGACCAATCCTTCAGTGGCTGAGTGGAACCGTGGGGAAAAGATCTGTGAATTGTTGAAGCCATTCAGTGTCATAACAACCGATTTTTCAGGTTCAAAGTATCCCACTTCTAATATCTATTTCACACAAGTGTGGAATATACAATTGTTATTAAAGAAATATTCCACTTGTGATGATCTTGGGGTGAGAGAAATTGCCAGAGACATGCAAGTGAAGTTTGATAAATACTGGAAAGAGTATAGTCTAATCTTGGCTATGGGAGCAGTTCTAGATCCAAAAATAAAGATTGAGATGCTTGAAGCTGCTTATAGAGAATTGGATTCTTCTACTGCCAGCTTAAAGACTGAAAAACTCAAAGAAAGTTTGAGTGTTCTCTGTAAAGAGTATCAGAAACTGTCTCAAACAAGTTCTTCAGGATTTTCACTTACACCACATGAGATTGTCACAGAATCTCCTTTTGAAGATGATTATGATAATGTGACTTATAATAATTTTAAATAATCTGAGTCATTTATTATCTTGAAATCGATAATTTTGTTATAAATGTTCATAATGAAGGACTTTTTTGAGTTTGAAAAGAGCATTGGTGGTGGAGCTGGTGATCCAAAGACACATTTGGATATCTACTTGGAAGAGCCAAGGCTAAATAGGAGGGCCAATATAAATTTGGATGTCTTGACTTATTGGAGAGAGAACCAACATCGATTTGGAGATTTAGCATCTATGGCACGTGACATCCTCAGCATTCCGATCACCACGGTAGCTTCTGAGTCTGCCTTCAGCGTTGGATCTCGGGTTTTAACTCCTTACCGAAACCGCCTCTTACCTAAAAATGTTCAAGCTCTTCTTTGCACTAGGAATTTGGCTGCGTGGTTTTGCTGAATACCAAGGTAAAAAAGCTTTAAAATACCATTTATGACTATCTTTTGTTATTGATTCGTATTATATTTTGTAGGTACAATTGAAGACCTCTTTGATGAAAATGAAAATGTTCAAAAAAAACAAGTAATTCAGGAGCTGAATCTTCAACATCAAAAAATTGAAGTGTTTGATCGAATTATGGAAGTGATAAGATGTAAGTCTTTACTCCTTACTAAAACAAATAACCTGCAGTTTTAATGTTCATTTTGGTGATATGGGTCGTTTATAACATGGAAAAAATATCATGGAATAACTTGCTTCATCATCCTGCAAGTGATATGGGTCGTTTTTTTAATCTCATTTTAAGTATGTCTTTTGTTGTCATGGTGCTGCTCATTTTGTCATTTTGCAAAGAGTAACCTCATTTTGTCATTTTGAAAAAAGTCTGTTTTTACGGCCTACCTGATCGGTATTAAGAATGAAATTAATATTTTTGTTATATAAACTTCGCATGTCCAAATGGAAGATTTTGATTATCAGTTGATATTAATGTTTACTTTGTACACACAGGTGTTTAAAATTGAAGTGGAGAAAATGGCGCTTCATCTCTTGTGTCTTTTCTTACATATTCTTCATCTCATCTCTCTTGTCTCTTCTCTTACATTTTCTTCATCTCATGTCTCTTTACTAGCAATCAGACTATCAAATTGTCATGTTTTTGTAATGTAAACTCTGAACATCTTGTAAACTTATGAGAATGTCTTGTAAACTTATGAGAATGTCTTTCTGATGCATCATCAATACAAGTTTGCAATACATGTTTGTTTAATAATCACTACTAAACAGCAAACGTCTTGAATTTTTTTATATCTAAATGGGCTTTAAATAGGTATTTTAATGGACGTACAATAATCGGGCTTTAGTGGACATACAATAATCGGGCTGTTAGTGTAAACGGGCTCTAACGAACGGGATGTTAAATGGGCGGACATTAACGGACACAAACACAAACGGGCCGGACAGGCCGATATAACATCTCTACTCAGGCCCGTCTCAAATGTTATATAGACCCTGAATAAAAAAAAGTTTTCTCATACAAAAATAACTTTTAAAATATTGGACCCTAATCTTAGACTATAAAAAATCAAAAATTACAATGGACTATGTGCCAATGCACTCCTAGCACATGTCTAGAACCGGGCTCTGCCTACTATATGATCCACGCATACATATTTGTAAACGTGTACGTGTAAAAAATTATTTTTAAAAAAATAATTAATGGAAAAACACCAATCTCAAGAAAGAAAGAAAGAGATGGGGTCGGCGAGTAAACGACGGCGTATCAACTCACTCCTAGTCTCGTAGGCTGATTTTAATCAACTAAAGTTTGAAAATTAAGCAAACATAAAAAAAAAGGTTTTGGATTTGTGATTTTAATTTCGAATGAAAAAAAAAGAAACGGAAGAGGAAGAGTTTACGTTGTGCAACTTCTTCTCTGTGGGAGTTTCTATTTATTCTCTGATTATACAGATTTATCGAGTCGCCACCGTTTCTCTGGAGAAGGATTGTAAACTAACTCGGTGAGTTTCGGTTTCGATTGTTGTTACTCGATTTCTATCTCTACTGTTTTTCTCTTTTCTCTCGGGGAAAATCGCAGTAGTTACAACTTGAAATCGACAGTTTCCCTGTGTTATTTGAAGTGAATAATTGTCCTTTTTAAGTTACTTGAAATCACGATAGATCGATTCATTGAGGTTACTATTTTAGTCTAGATTGTATATGAATTTTTTTTAATAAGATTTTAATATTTGAAATGTTCAGTTTGTGTAAACAAATGGCTTAGATCTTGTATTTATCCAAAATGTAAATTTGATTCTATCAAAATTGCTTTGAAAATGTCTTGAGTAAGTTTTGTCTTGTAGCAGGGTGAAATTAAAAATGCGTTGCGAGGAGGTAAGAAGTTGGACATTTCCAGGTTTGGTGGCAGCGTTTCTCGATCTCTCCGTAGCTTTCTCGCTGCTTTGCGCCTCTTCTCTCGTTTATCTAACCTCCAAGCTGCTCGGTGTCTTCGGTCTGAGCCTCCCCTGCCCTTGTGATGGCATGTTCAGTGACCCTCGTAAGAACAAGTGTTTCCAAGAGACTCTAGTGAATCTTCCCGTGAAAAAGATCTCTTCTGTGCAGAGATCCGTGATGAATACAACACCTTTTGATGTGGGTGGTAAGAAGAGGAAAGGAGAGGGTAGTAGACACGTTGGGTTTGAGAAAGAGGTCGTCTTTAGTACTCCTTCTTGTGTGAAGGAGGTTGAGAATGCTTCGTGCTTCGATCTTTTAACCTCGCAGAGTTTAAAGAAAGGGAGTTTTAATGTCAAGAAGAGTAAGCGTCTCAGCTTCCATAGGTCCCCTCCTTATGGTCAAAGTAAGCACTCTCCCCAATCACCAGAGAGGACACTTTCATGGGAGGGAGAGGGTACATGCACTTCCCCCCCTGTGGATCAGCCTAATGAGACTCTTGAACAGGTGTTGAAGGAAGAACGAGCTTCTCGCGCTGCATTAGCTCTTGAACTCGAGAAAGAGAGAAATGCTGCGGCGACTGCTGCTGATGAGGCTTTGGGTATGATACTGAGGCTGCAGGAAGAGAAAGCGTCGATAGAGATGGAAGCTAGGCAGTATCAGCGGATGATAGAAGAGAAGTCAGCTTTTGACGCTGAGGAGATGAGCATTCTCAAAGAGATTTTGCTGAGGAGGGAGAGGGAGAAACATTTCTTGGAGAAAGAAGTTGACACCTACAGACTAATGTTCCTTGAAACTGAGCAGCAACCTCTTCCCAACACTCCAGATCCAAAACAGACGACTGACTCTTTTGGATTTGATATCTTCACTAATCAGACGGACAATGAGGTGAATGGAGTAGACCAAGATTCAGAGATAGAGGAAGGCATTTCATTTCCAGAACCAGACTCTGAGTCCAAGAAGGTTGGTGAGGATTGTTGTGTACATGATATCCATGTGGTCAAAGATGAAGACAACGAAGTGCAACTGAATGTTCCTTCGGACCATATGGTTCGGGATCTTCTCACTCTGGATAGATCACAAAGTGTTTTAGGTACAACAAGTTATGGACTTCCACCGGCGTTTCCACAAGGACAAAGGATCATGTCTCCAAATATGCGCAGAAACTCAATGTCAGCTGTTGACTATGAAAGACTTAAAATAGAAGGTGAAGTTAGTTTGCTGAGAGGACGTTTGAGGGCTGTGCAGAAGGGAAGAGAGAAGATCAGTTTCTCTTCCAAGGAACAGAGCAAATCGCAGGTGCAACGTTTTGGAGATAAAACAAGTCGGTTCTGGGAGGCTAAAGGAACGGGACCTATCGACTCTTCAAGCCCTTCTTCCACAATGGTGAGTTCATTGTTGATTTTGATTATTTTTTGTGGGGCGAAAGAATGCTAAATTTATGTTTTAAGGGTTTTGTTGGCTTAACAAGTGTATAAACTTGGCTTTTTAAATGGATGATGATGTCTGTATATCACCTTCTTTGGCAGGTAAAAGCAATGTCTATGTCATTGGACCTGCATAGCGCTTGAAAGTCGAAACTACAAGGTATGAATTTTTCTCGCATTACGCAACACAAATATAACAGTATGGGCAACACAATGTCTGCCAAACTCTAATGTGGTTTTTGCTTGGAGTACGTTTTCTGTTGGGAGTTTTTGTTTCAAACATTGTACTATAAACGGTATCGTTTCGGAACAAAATAGGGACGCTTTTGTGGTGGTCTTTAATTAATAACGGTGTGAATACTTTCTCTTTTCCATCTTAATGACATTTGCCTTTTTTCTATTTTTGTGATAAGTGATAACCCTTGACGCATCATTATTGGTGAGAGCACTTTGTGAGTTCATCAGAAAATAAAAAATAATAGTACAAATTATAAATTATTTTTAACATGATATGTACAAAATTGGTAGTCATTTGTATGAATGATAACATGTGTAGAAACTCCTTTTTGATTCTCTTCTCTCCCACAAAAGACTGCTTTCATTATCTTTCTTCATTTTTTTTCTTTTGGTCAGATTCTCTTTCTTCATTTTTCTGTTAATATTTTTCTATTTTTAAAAATTTGAAATGATACAATTTTTTGTTCCCTAAAATTTAAGGGAAATGACACAATTCCGTTGATTGATAAGCAGTCCAAGAAAAAAAAAACTTTGGAGCTCATACTTGCCCTTCAACTCTTTATCTGACCTATACTACTACTATATTTGACCTTTGAGCTTGAATAATTTAATATAGAATGTAGGAAATATTATAGAATTTTGGATTTTGAAGTTGGAGTTGGTGCAACGGACTTTTAAAGTAGATATTTTCTCATTTAAAAAAAAACACTTTTTCTATTGTGTGGTTACTATTAACCACCATATAGAAAAGAACATTTAATTAGCAAACAAAAAACGAGAACCCTTAAATATGTGGTTGTGAGA
>NW_026618089.1:0-13861 GCF_000801105.2 Raphanus sativus
TCCAAATAAAGCTTCTTTAATTCGTGGTTCATCCTGGTTTGATAAGAATTCATTGATGAATAATGGCATATGTCCGAACAGGCTAATCTGGAAATCATCTGGATAGAAGGTGGGATACTCTTCTTGCTTACACACTTATGAGATTTATTCAACTTCCTAGTTTATTCTCCACTGATTAGTGGTTTCCAAATAAAGCTTCTTAGATCGTGGGTTCATCCTGGTTTGATAAGAATCATGAAGATATTGCCAATATGTCCGAAACAGGCTAATCTGGAATCATCTGGATAGAAGGTGGGATATCTTCTTGCTCACACACACTATGAGATTTTATTCAACTTCCTGGTTATTTTCCACTGATTAGTGGTTCCAAATAAAGCTTCTTAGATCGTGGTTCATCCTGGTTTGATAAGAATCATGAAGATATTGCCATATGTCCGACAGGCTAATCTGGAATCATCTGGATAGAAAGTGGGATATCTTCTTACTCATAACTCCTATGAGATTTATTCAACTTCCTGGTTATTCTCCACTGATTAGTGGTTCCCAATCAAGCTTCTTATATATGGTTCATCCTGGTTTGATAAGAATCATGAAGATATTTGCCATATGTCCGAACAGGCTAATCTGGAATCATCTGGATAGAAAGTGGGATATCTTCTTACTCACAACTCCTATGAGATTTATTCAACTTCCTGGTTATTCTCCACTGATTAGTGGTTCCAAATAAAGCTTCTTAGATCGTGGTTCATCCTGGTTTGATAAGAATCATGAAGATATGGCATATGTCCGAACAGGCTAATCTGGAATCATCTGGATAGAAGGTGGGATATCTTCTTGCTCACAACACTTATGAGATTTATTCAACTTCCTGGTTATTCTCCACTGATTAGTGGTTCCAAATAAAGCTTCTTAGATCGTGGTTCATCCTGGTTTGATAAGAATCATGAAGATATTGGCCATATGTCCGAACAGGCTAATCTGGAATCATCTGGATAGAAAGTGGGATATCTTCTTACTCACAACTCCTATGAGATTATTCAACTTCCTGGTTATTCTCCACTGATTAGTGGTTCCCAATAAAGCTTCTTAGATTGGTTCATCCTGGTTTGATAAGAATCATGAAGATATTGCATATGTCCGAACAGGCTAATCTGGAATCATCTGGATAGAAGGTGGGATATCTTCTTACTCACAACTCCTATGAGATTTATTCAACTTCCTGGTTATTCTCCACTGATTAGTGGTTCCAAATAAAGCTTCTTAGATCGTGGTTCATCCTGGTTTGATAAGAATCATGAAGATATTGGCATATGTCCGAACAGGCTAATCTGGAATCATCTGGATAGAAAGTGGGATATCTTCTTACTCACAACTCCTATGAGATTTATTCAACTTCCTGGTTATTCTCCACTGATTAGTGGTTCCCAATAAAGCTTCTTAGATATTGGTTCATCCTGGTTGATAAGAATCATGAAGATATTGCCATATGTCCGAACAGGCTAATCTGGAATCATCTGGATAGAAAGTGGGATATCTTCTTAATCACAACTCCTATGAGATTTATTCAACTTCCTGGTTATTCTCCACTGATTAGTGGTTCCAAATAAAGCTTCTTAGATCGTGGTTCATCCTGGTTTGATAAGAATCATGAAGATAATGGCATATGTCCGAACAGGCTAATCTGGAATCATCTGGATAGAAGGTGGGATATCTTCTTGCTCACAATACTTATGAGATTTATTCAACTTCCTGGTTATTCTCCACTGATTAGTGGTTCCAAATAAAGCTTCTTAGATCGTGGTTCATCCTGGTTTGATAAGAATCATGAAGATATTGGCATATGTCCGAACAGGCTAATCTGGAATCATCTGGATAGAAAGTGGGATATTCTTACTCACAAACTCCTATGAGATTTATTCAACTTCCTGGTTATTCTCCACTGATTAGTGGTTCCAAATAAAGCTTCTTAGTATTGGTTCATCCTGGTTTGATAAGAATCATGAAGATATTGCCATATGTCCGAACAGGCTAATCTGGAATCATCTGGATAGAAAGTGGGATATCTTCTTGCTCACAACACCTTATGAGATTTATTCAACTTCCTGGTTATTCTCCACTGATTAGTGGTTCCAAATAAAGCTTCTTAGATCGTGGTTCATCCTGGTTTGATAAGAATCATGAAGATATTGCCATATGTCCGAACAGGCTAATCTGGAATCATCTGGATAGAAAGTGGGATATCTTCTTACTCACAACTCCTATGAGATTTATTCAACTTCCTGGTTATTCTCCACTGATTAGTGGTTCCAAATAAAGCTTCTTAGATCGTGGTTCATCCTGGTTTGATAAGAATCATGAAGATAATGGCATATGTCCGAACAGGCTAATCTGGAATCATCTGGATAGAAGGTGGGATATCTTCTTGCTCACAACACTTATGAGATTTATTCAACTTCCTGGTTATTCTCACTGATTAGTGGTTCCAAATAAAGCTTCTTAGATCGTGGTTCATCCTGGTTTGATAAGAATCATGAAGATATTGCCATATGTCCGAACAGGCTAATCTGGAATCATCTGGATAGAAAGTGGGATATCTTCTTACTCACAACTCCTATGAGATTTATTCAACTTCCTGGTTATTCTCCACTGATTAGTGGTTCCAATAAAGCTTCTTAGATCGTGGTTCATCCTGGTTTGATAAGAGATGGCATATGTGGAATCAATCCTGGATAGAAAGTGGGATATCTTCTTACTCACAACTCCTATGAGATTTATTCAACTTCCTGGTTATTCTCCACTGATTAGTGGTTCCAAATAAAGCTTCTTAGATCGTGGTTCATCCTGGTTTGATAAGAATCATGAAGATATTGCATATGTCCGAACAGGCTAATCTGGAATCATCTGGATAGAAGGTGGGATATCTTCTTACTCACAATGAGATTTATTCAACTTCCTGGTTATTCTCCACTGATTAGTGGTTCCAAATAAAGCTTCTTAGATCGTGGTTCATCCTGGTTTGATAAGAATCATGAAGATATTGCCATATGTCCGAACAGGCTAATCTGGAATCATCTGGATAGAAGGTGGGATATCTTCTTGCTCACAACACTTATTAATACGATCCTAGGATGATTTCTCTGGATGATATGGATAGATCCTTGCAAGATCGAATCAAAGACTCAAGATCTTCAAGGCAGTGAAATGGTGATGAATCAAAGAGTTGCGGAATAGCTCCTTGACACGGTTTAGTTGACTAGATTGGATATAACACACCTCTTTAGACAACTAGAGATTGCTGGATATTACTCACCAACAGAACTCAAGAACTCGCAAAGACAAGTCAGAGAGAACAAGGGTTTTTAGATAAAAGATTGGATGATTCTATTAGACTACGAGACACACACATATATAGTGAGATCCTTGTACATGCACAAGGTCTCGGAAACAACAAGAGTCATTAAGGAACAGGCTCCTCTTTGACTTGTGTAACGAAATAAGAAAACTATAGTCTAAAAATAACATAAGGTACTTATGTGGTTCGAGAGTATCATGCTAGGTGATTTGATTAGCAAGACAAGGCCTCGTTAAAAACCTATCTTAGCAAAACCCAGTGGGACAAAAACTAAGACAGGAAAAGAGCACACTTCTCTTGCTAGCCTAGATGATACTCAGCTTGATGGTGAGATAGCTTGGATGGTGATAAGGGTGTCTTGAAGTATCAAGCTTCCTCCAAGACATTCATCTTGATTCAGAGACTTCCTAAGTAAACCTCCAATGGCTTCTTTGAGCTTCTTAACTCTAGCACGAGTCATTGGTCCTTCTGAAACTTCTAAGGCATCCCCTTGAGCTGGTTGATCCTTAGTCTCATCTTCTTCTTCATCTATCTGGTCCATGATCACATCATCCCCTCCCTCTTGAAAAGGATTTGTCCTCAAATCTGGTTCATCTGCAATAAAAGGGATCAAGTCAGTAACATTGAAACTATTACTCACGTTGTACTTACCTTGGAGATCCAGCTTGTAAGCATTGTTGCTGATCTTCCTTATGACCTCAAAAGGTCCATCTATTCGCGGCATGAGCTTAGACTTCCTCTCATCAGGGAACCTTTCTTTCCTTAGGTGAACCCAAACTTGGTCACCTTCTTTAAAGACCATCTCACGTTTGCCTTTGTTCGCATGCTTGACGTACTGCTTAGTCTTTTCTTCAATATTACGCCTTGCTTGCTCATGGAGTTGTTGCACCATCTCTGCCTTCTTCTTTCCATCAAGACTAACTCTTTCACACTCAGGTAAAGGTATTAGATCTAAAGGAGAGGTGGGATTGAACCCATAAACAATCTCAAATGGTGAAAACTTAGAAGCAGAATGCACAGCATGATTATATGCAAACTCGCAATGAGGTAAATAGTCTTCCCATGATTTCAAATTCTTTTTAACGAATGCACGCAAGAGTGTTCCTAGAGTTCTATTTACTACTTCAGTTTGTCCATCAGTTTGCGGGTGACAAGTAGTAGAGAACAATAGCTTAGTGCCTAACTTAGACCAAAGTGTCTTCCAAAAGTAACTAAGAAACTTAGTGTCTCTATCAGATACTATAGTTCTAGGCATGCCATGTAAACGCACAATCTCTTTAAAGAACAAGTTAGAAACATGCAATGCATCATCAGTTTTGTGGCAAGCAATGAAGTGAGCCATTTTGGAAAACCTATCAACAACTACAAAGATTGAATCCTTTCCGGTTCTAGTCCTAGGCAATCCAACAATAAAATCCATAGAGATGTCATTCCAAGGATGATAAGGAATGGGTAAAGGAGTATACAAACCGTGAGTCTGAACTTTAGACTTAGCTTGCTTACAAGTTGCGCATCTCTCACAGATTCTCTCCACATCTCTCTTCATGCGAGGCCAAAAGAAATGATCCTGCAAAACCTTAAGAGTCTTGGCAATACCAAAATGCCCCATAAGACTTCCTTCTGTTGAAATGTGGTGAGAAGAGATGAGGAGTATTGTGATCATGAAGAGAAGATGAGAAGAAAAGTAACTTGAGAAAAGTTACCACACAGTAAAAATAAAGTTACTGTGTGGTAACTAAGAGTGGGGTTAATCTAGTGAGTAAAAGGAGATGTGTGACACTGAAGGAAGAAGAGTATTAGCACAGTGACTCCTAGAGAAGAAAGGAGTCGACCGTTGGAGAGATATGGTCGCACAAACCAGGCTGGAACAGGCTGTAAAGGTGCATGAGCATGTGAGCATTCACAGCCAAGTATCTAGCTTCTTCCTTTTGACTACACATGCTTGTAATAGTGGTTCACTTGTCGCAAACCCTCTCTTACTCTCTACTATATATTTGTAATCACTTCTCTTAATGAAATCAACACTTTGGAGCCTCTTTCTCTCTAAGATTAAACATGATACTATTTGAACACTATTAGATCTAGAAACTCTTTTCTCTTATTCTCTCTCGGATTCTCTCATAATCTCTCTTAATCTCTTATCATTCTCTTAATACCTACTCTATTCTCTAAAATCATATGGTATCAGAGCCAGGTTGGCTTTGGTATTAAGAGATTTCATCCGATCCTCTCTTGTGTTCTTGCTACTCTTCAAAGTGTTCTTTGTGTTCTTGCGGTTTGTTCTTGATTCCACCAGTTCTACTTGCTTGAGATACTTTGTTCTTGAGCTGTTGAGGCGTGTGGAGTCTACTTACTGTCAAAGATTGAAGCTTTGTGGTGTGGCGAGTCTGAACAAGAAAAGATGGAAGGTGGAAAGCTAGTTACAGTTCCAGTTCAGTTGAAAGGAGGTGGAAATTACTTGTTGTGGTCTCGGCTTGTGAAGACTGCTGTGGGGAGGTTAGGGCTTTGGAACCACATCACTGATGATGGTCCAGAACCAGTGACCAAAGAAACCAAGGAAGGTGAAGATGCAAAAGAGCTTGCGGTTACTGCAGCTAAGAAATGGATTCAAGAGGACCTCATGGTGTTGGCGATTCTTCAAGCATCTCTTGAGGTTCCTATCCTAGAGAGCTACAGCTACTGTGAGACTCCTAAGCACTTATGGGAGACTCTCCAAAAGACATTTGGGAACATCTCCAACCTAAGCCGAGTCTTTGAGCTAAAGAGAACCATAAACACTCTTGCTCAAGGAGATGTGGAGCTTACTACACACATGGGAAAGTTCAAGTCAATGTGGACTGAACTTGAGAGCTTGAGGCCGAACACTACTGATGAGGAGACCCTTATGGAAAGGAGGGAACAAGATCAGGTGTTTGGTTTGCTAATGACTCTCAATCCGAGCTACAAGGATGTGATCAAGCATATCTTAAGGTCACAGAAGTTACCATCCATGGAGGAGGTTATGTCTCAACTCCAGAAGGAGGAAGGATCACTTGGCTTGTTTGGAGGGAAAGGTGAACTCACCATTGCTCATCAAGCTGAGGAGATACAAGCAAACAAAGCCGGGTACAAGAGTGGAGAAAGGTTTGGAGGGAGTTGTGATCACTGCAAGCGACAGGGTCATAAGAAGCATCAGTGCTGGATTCTTCATCCTCACCTGAAGCCTACCAAGTTCAACCGAGACAGAGAAGCAAAGGCCCACCTTTCTGCTGAAGCAAGTGGAGCTGGATCATCCGGAACCACTCCTCATGTTCAAGCGGGTGAAAGTGAAGGAAAGGCCTTGGCATCTCATCACAGTGGAGGCAAGGGCATTGATCATGATGTGATCAAGAAGTCAGACATTGAGGCTCTCATCAGGGCACTCAAAGAGTCTGGTAACCCACTCGGAAACACTCTTGGTTACTCTTATACTGCTTATAATAGTTCTAGTAAGACTGATAGGTTGCTAGACATGATCAAGAGTTCTCATGTTGTTCATCAAACTAGAAGTGTCTCGGATAGCTTGCTAGAATTGATAGGAAATGTGAGAAATGGAATTGACTTGCCTAGGACTCATCTTGCTAGAAACATGTTTAAACCTTTGATCATTGATTCTGGTGCATCTCATCACATGATTAGTGACAATCATCTCATTAAGGATATAGAACCTGCTCATGGTCATGTGTTGATTGCAAATGGGGATAAAGTTCCCATTAGAGGTGTTGGCAAGTTGAGATTGTTTGATAGGGATTCTAAGGCATTTTATATGCCCGAGTTCACTTCAAACCTTCTCTCTGTCAAGAAATGCACCACTGATCTTCATTGCAATGTCATCTTTAGTCCTAACGATGTGAAGTTTCAGGATATTGAAAGCAATAAGTTGATTGGACAAGGAGCAACCAAGGGAGATCTCTATTTGCTGGAAGATTTAAGTCCAATTCCGAGTTCTTGTTTTTCTTTTAATTCTGTTTCTTCTTTGAGTAAGGATGCATTGTGGCATGCTAGGCTAGGCCATCCTCATTCTAGAGCTTTAAGCTTAATGTTACCAGGTGTCATGTTTAATAAAGATTGTGAAGCTTGTATCTTGGGTAAACATTGTAAGACTGTCTTTCAAAGATCATCTACTCTTTATGAGAATTGTTTTGATCTTATTCATTCTGATGTGTGGACAGCTCCTTGTTTATCTAGGGATAATTACAAGTATTTTGTCACTTTTATTGATGAAAAATCCAAATACACCTGGTTAACAATGATTAAAACAAAAGATAGGGTGCTAGATGCTTTTAAAAATTTCCAAGCATATGTTTCTAACCATTATAATGCCAAGATAAAGATTTTCAGGTCAGATAATGGTGGAGAGTATACTGGAAATGCTTTCAAAGATCACCTAGCCAAGCATGGGATTCTACATCAAACTAGTTGCCCATACACTCCTCAACAGAATGGCGTTGCTGAGAGGAAGAATAGACACCTTATGGAAGTTGCAAGATCCATGATGTTTCACACCAGTGTCCCCAAGAGGTATTGGAGTGATGCTGTAATTGTTGCTTGTTATCTGATCAACAGGACACCAACCAAGATACTAGGAGATCAATCCCCATTTGAAGTATTAAACAAGAGTCGGCCAGTGTTGGAACACTTGAGAATCTTTGGCTGTGTGTGCTATGTGCTAGTTCCTAGTGAGACCAGAAACAAGCTTGAAGCCAAGAGCACCAAGGCTATGTTCATTGGGTACTCTACAAGTCAAAAGGGTTACAAGTGTTTTGATACTAAGGCAAGAAGGATGTTGATCTCCCGGGATGTGAAATTCATGGAGGATAAGGGCTACTATGAGGGTGAGAACTGGAAGGATCTTGAAGATTTAACTCAGCAATCTGACAGAGCCAGGAGCTTGAGGATTATTATGGAGGGGCTGGGCATTGGAGTGTCCCAGGATCAGAGTAGCCAAGAACACACTACTCGGGAAGAACAAGATATCTCCCACCTTGAGCATGAGGGGGGAGATGAGCATGAGTCTGAAGCTGGAGGTCATGGAGATCAAGGCTCGGATCCTGCTCAAAGTGGAAGAAGATCAGATGATGAGCCAGCTGGTGATAGTGAGAGAGGTCAAGTGGTTGATCAAACTGAACAAGAAGAGACTAATGAAGGTCAAGAAGAAGCTGGCAGTGAACAAGAAGTGACTGAACAGCAAGTGGAACAGCAAGTGGAAGTTCCTTTGAGAAGGAGCACTAGAGTAAGGAAGGATCCTTCCTCTTGGGTAAACACAAGAGTGTACTACAATGCCCAAGCAGTGGAGCATCCTTCTCAAGCTGTATGCTCCTTTGCCGAGTATCCTGAAGAACATTGTGCTTTCATGGTGAGCTTAGATGAGAGCTACGTTCCAAGAAGCTATGAAGAAGCTATGTTAATTCAGGAGTGGAGAGATTCAGTCAATGCAGAGGCTGATGCAATGATAAGAAATGACACTTGGTATGAAAGCAAGTTACCTAAAGGGAAGAGAGCAGTTTCATGCAAGTGGATCTTTACCATAAAGTATCTACCTAATGGTAAGATAGACAGGAGGAAGACTAGACTGGTAGCAAGGGGCTTTACACAAACTTATGGAGAAGACTACATAGATACATTTGCTCCAGTCGCCAAGCTTCATACTATCAGAGTAGTGCTGTCTCTTGCAGTCAACCTTGAGTGGGATCTATGGCAAATGGATGTGAAGAATGCCTTTCTTCAGGGGGAGCTAGAAGATGAAGTCTACATGCTACCACCACCAGGAATGGAAGGGATGGTAAAACCAGGAAATGTTTTAAGACTGAAGAAAGCTATCTATGGGTTGAAGCAATCACCAAGGGCTTGGTATCACAAGCTCAGCACCACTCTGAATGGTAAAGGATTCAGAAAGTGTGAGTTGGATCACACACTCTTTACTCTGGTTACACCAGGAGGTATCATTGTTATTCTTGTATATGTTGATGATATTATCATTACTGGTTCTGATAAAACAGGTATACAAGATACCAAGGACTATCTCAAGTCTGTCTTTGACATAAAAGACTTGGGAGAGATGAAATATTTTCTTGGGATTGAGTTGTGCAGGTCCAAGGAAGGCTTATTCATATCTCAAAGAAAATATGCACTTGATCTTTTGAAAGATGCAGGTGCTTATGGAGGAAAGACTGCCAAGATGCCCATGGAGGATGGGTACAAGATTCCAAGAGAGGGGGAGATGGAAGATAGCAAGCCATTTCATGATCCCAAGTTGTATAGGAAGCTGGTGGGGAAGCTGATTTACCTTACTATCACTCGGCCAGACATATGTTTTGCAGTGAATCAAGTCAGTCAACATATGCAACAACCCAAGGAGCATCATTGGAGAATGGTGGAGAGAGTGCTTATGTATATCAACGGAACTCAAGGGTTAGGTGTATGGATGGGGTGCAACAAGAGCACTGAAGTGGTTGGTTACTGTGATGCTGATTGGGCTGGTGATAGGAATGATAGGAAGTCTACAACCGGGTACTGCACCTTCATTGGAGGAAACATGGTTACTTGGAAGAGCAAGAAGCAGAAGGTGGTGTCATGTTCAAGTGCTGAGGCTGAGTATAGAGCTATGCTGAAGCTTACTAATGAGCTAGTGTGGATCAAGGGGATCTTGAAGCACTTGGAGATCGAGCAAGCTACACCAATGACCATGCATTGTGACAATCAAGCTGCCATTCACATTGCTACAAACTCTGTGTTTCATGAGAGGACAAAACACATCGAGGTTGATTGTCACAAGGTAAGACAGATGATAGTTTTGGGAGTGATCTTGCCATGTTACACTAGAAGTGAAGATCAGTTGGCAGATGTATTCACCAAGGCAGCAAGGCAAAAGACAATGGAGTCCATACACATCAGGTTAGGACTCATTGATCTTACACCCATTCAATAGTCCCCTGATCATGAGGTCTTTACTCTTTTTCCCTCATCAAAGTTTTGTCCCAATGGGTTTTCTTTGATGAGGTTTTTAATGAGGAAGATCTCATGGTCCTTCCAAGCTAGACTTGTTCCACATGGTCAAGCTTGAGGGGGAGTGTTGAAATGTGGTGAGAAGAGATGAGGAGTATTGTGATCATGAAGAGAAGATGAGAAGAAAAGTAACTTGAGAAAAGTTACCACACAGTAAAAATAAAGTTACTGTGTGGTAACTAAGAGTGGGGTTAATCTAGTGAGTAAAAGGAGATGTGTGACACTGAAGGAAGAAGAGTATTAGCACAGTGACTCCTAGAGAAGAAAGGAGTCGACCGTTGGAGAGATATGGTCGCACAAACCAGGCTGGAACAGGCTGTAAAGGTGCATGAGCATGTGAGCATTCACAGCCAAGTATCTAGCTTCTTCCTTTTGACTACACATGCTTGTAATAGTGGTTCACTTGTCGCAAACCCTCTCTTACTCTCTACTATATATTTGTAATCACTTCTCTTAATGAAATCAACACTTTGGAGCCTCTTTCTCTCTAAGATTAAACATGATACTATTTGAACACTATTAGATCTAGAAACTCTTTTCTCTTATTCTCTCTCGGATTCTCTCATAATCTCTCTTAATCTCTTATCATTCTCTTAATACCTACTCTATTCTCTAAAATCATACCTTCATGTGATTCCCTAACAAATAAGTCTCTCAAAGAGCAATTAGGAATACACAAACGATTATCATAGAAGAGAAACCCATCTTGTCTAAAGTAATGACCAGAAGCAAACTTTTCACAAGATTTATATGCATCTTTAAAATCAGGATCGGTTTCATACATTCCTTTAAGTTGTTCAAATCCTAACAACTTAGCATCAAGAGTGTTCAAGAGGACATACCTTCGAGATAGTGCATCAGCCACTATATTGTCCTTACCTTGTTTGTATTTGATCACATATGGAAAGGTTTCTATGAACTCAACCCATCTGGCATGTCTCTTGCTTAGCTTGTTTTGCCCCTTTAAGTACTTAAGAGACTCATGATCCGTGTGTATCACAAACTCCTTAGGCCAGAGGTAGTGTTGCCAAGTTTGCAAAGCTCTCACAAGCGCATAGAGTTCCTTGTCATATGTTGCATAGTTGAGTGTAGCTCCTCAAGCTTCTCACTGAAGTAAGCTATTGGTCTCTTATCCTGCATTAAGGCAGCACAAATACCTATACCGGAAGCATCAACATTCAATCTCAAACGTTTTATTAAAGTCAGGAAGAGTAAGGAGAGGAAGAATGAGTGAGCTTCTCTTTAAGGCATTGAAAGGCGGTTTCTTGTGCTTCTCCCCATTTGAATCCAACATCCTTTTTGATCACTTCAGTTAAGGGAGCTGCTATAGTGCTAAAATCTTTGACAAATCGCCTGTAGAAACCAGCAAGGCCATGGAAACTTCTTACTTCACTCACGGTGGTTGGACTTGGCCATTCTTGGATCGCTTTGATCTTTTCTTGATCCACTTTAACACCATCTGCACTCACAACAAAGCCTAAAAAGACCAAGTTATCTGTTCCAAATGTACACTTCTTAAGATTGGCGTAAAGAGATTCTTTTCTAAGCACATCAAAGACAGCCCTAAGATGTTCTATATGATCATGATAGCTTTGCTGTAAACTAAGATGTCATCAAAGTAAACAACAACAAAGATGCCTATGAATGATCTTAGAACATGATTCATAAGCGCATGAAAGTACTAGGTGCATTCGTCAAACCAAATGGCATCAAACTACATCATACAATCCATGTTTAGTTTAAATGCAGTTTTCCACTCATCACCTCTCCTCATCCTAATCTGGTGATAACCACTCTTAAGATCTATCTTAGAAAAGAAGCAAGACCCATGCAATTCATCTAGCATGTCATCTAATCTAGGAATAGGATGGTGATACTTTACAGTGATATTGTTGATGGCTCTGCAGTCAACACACATTCTCCATTTCCATCCATCTTTTTTGGCACAAGAAGCACTGGAACGGCACAAGGACTCATGCTTTCTCTGATATGTCCCTTTTCCTAAGCTCCTCCACTGCTTTGTAGCTCTTTAGTTTCAACAGGGTTGGTCCTGTAAGATGGTCGGTTTGGAAGTGTAGCTCCAGGAACAAAATCTATCTGATGCTCAATCCCACGAATTGGAGGTAACCCAATTGGATTGTCTTCTGGAAAGATATCTTTTATATCCTGCAAAAGAGAAGATAGTTCACTCGGATATTCCGGTGTTTTATAGCAACAGTTAGTAGGTTCTCTTTAAACCTGAGTAAAACAAAAGAATTTTGAGAGTAGAGAATTCTTTGATCTCCCCTGTTTGGCATAGAGACTGTGTTGCTTGCTTTGATCAGGCTTGAGATCAATTTTTTCTTTTCTGAAGTTGAAGTTGATCTTCATGAACCTCTTTGGGAGTTAGAGGCACCAGCACGGTTTTCTTGCCATTATGCTCAAAGGTGTGCTGTTAGTATAACCATCATGCATCACACGCCTGTCTGATTGCCAAGGTCGTCCAAGAAGAATGTGGCTTGCTTCCATAGGTAGTATATCACATAAAACCTCATCTTCGTATTTACCAATGGCTATGGGAATCAGAACCTGAGTTGAGACTCTCATTTCTCCTTCTTCATTAAGCCACTGCAACGGTATGGCTTTGGATGTTTCTGAACTTTCAAACCCAACTTTGCCACCATTGTCTCACTGGCCACGTTGACACAACTTCCTCCATCAATGATGAGACTACAGACCTTTCCTGAACCAGACATCTAGTGTAGAACAAATTCTCACGCTGCTCAGTCTCTTCTGCCTTGGTTTGAAGATTCAGAAGTCTTCTTGTTACTAGTAACCTTCCTCTGACCGGTTCTTCTTCAGACTCTGCCTCAGATTGCTCACGTTCAGTGTGGATCTTCTCATCCTGAGACAAATACTCTCCAGTGTCTAGAAGAATCATGGTTTTCTTGTTAGTACACTCGTTGGCATAGTGTCCACGCCCTTGACACTTAAAGCACTTGACATCCGAGACTTTGAACCCGTAGCTACTGCTTTTTCCTTTGTCTTTGTCAAAGATGCTGCAGTTTAGTGTCATCCTTCTGATAGGTTTGCTCTCCTTCTGGAACTAGGCTTCTCTTCCTTGAATGCTGAAACTTGCTAGTACCATAGCTAGAACGAGAGTAGCTCTTTCTTTTGAGTTGTTGTTCACCAAGATAGCTTTGTGTAGCATCTCCTCTAGCTCAACGTAATGCTGCATCTCCACTCTATCTTGTATCTCACGGTTGAGTCTCCAAGAAACCTTGACATGGTAGCTTCTCTATCTTCTGAGACACTCGCTCTTTGCATCAACAACTCCATCTCTTGATAGTATTCTCCACGGTTTTGGAGCCTTGAATCAGTTTTCGTAGCCTCTGGTGGCCAGATCACGATGTAGTGGCTAGGTACAAACCTCTTGCGCATCAAAGACTTCATCTCTTTGCCAAGAGTCAACAGGATACTCTTGATTGACACGTCTAGCAGTCACAG
>NW_026618090.1:0-13858 GCF_000801105.2 Raphanus sativus
GTTTCTAGGTTTAGAAAAAATGATAGTGATGCCCCGCCACAACAAAAGAGGAGGAGAAGGAAGAGGAGCGGAGATGATGTAATAGTATATATTGCGTACTATTCTATGTTTATCAAATGAAATAGTGGCAACCGAACATGTACTGTTCATCTTTTCCTATAATTCTAAGCATCTTCTATTTCTTAATTCACATATATCTAAAAATAGTAAAATTGTAAACCTAAACAAAGATACGAAGAAACGTGATCATACATAGTTGTTGGATCATATGATTACACGGCAATGCGAAATATCACTTTCTAATATTTCATGAAGCTTTAAATGATCATGGGATAAAAGAAAGCGAAAAAATCAATATAAATTTTGGAAAAATATAGTTTCAGAAAAATAAGATCAACGATGAATCAGTGAGAGATAAAATGTATTTTCTGTCTTTATACATATTATACAAAGAATATCATAACCAAAGAATTCTTATTATGATTATAAACTTAATTTTTGGTGTTGTTTTGTATATGTAATCCAATTTCTCTTAAATCATAGCCTTTCAATTAAAAAAAAGGTCCCCAGACTTACTTATAACTGAATAAGAAAAACATAAACCTTTCCGTTACCTTACATCTGTCTCTACTTTCTTTCTTTGTATAATTGATTAAGATTAGGCTTAATACTAAATAATAAACCCTTTTGAGTGGCTCTGCATATCTTTTAATTAGTTGCTTCTCTTGAATTAGTTTGTTTGTTTGGTCAAAATCTCACACGCTCTTTTTGCATGCTCTTTGCCACGTGCTATCGTCGTCTCTCACAAATGAGCTGTCTCTCTAATCAGTATTTCTCTGTATAGGAACCTCCCTCTCTCTCTCTTCTCACTCATCTTTTCTCTCTCATCTAACACATGAGAAGAGCCTATAAAACCCCTTCACACCTCCCACTTGGTTTGCATCACAATACATCTTCCCATTACACAAAAAACAAAATCAAAACAAAATATCTTTTTTGTTTGGTTTTGTTCTTTGTTGTTCAGCTGTTTCCCCCTTCCCACTATCATCATACGAAGTGGGTTTTGCTGGACACAGAACGTAAACTTTGATTTTTTTTATTAAACAAAAATGGATTTCTCCGCCTTGCTTCTCACTCTCTTCACCGGAATTATCTTCCTCTACTTTCTCCGGTGCATAGTCTCTCAGCGCCGCCGTGGACCCTCGAAACTCCCACTCCCGCCGGGAACAATGGGTTGGCCTTACGTCGGCGAGACTTTTCAGCTCTATTCTCAAGACCCTAACGTCTTTTTCGCATCGAAACAGAAAAGGTCGGTGCTTTCGAAAAATTGCTAATATAATTGCCAAAAACAGAGGATCTCGTGTTGAAACAAAGGTTTGGTCTTTTTTTTATACAGGTACGGATCGGTGTTTAAGACACATGTATTGGGATGTCCATGTGTGATGATCTCGAGTCCCGAAGCTGCCAAGTTCGTGCTGGTGACCAAGTCTCATCTCTTTAAACCGACTTTTCCAGCGAGTAAAGAGAGGATGTTAGGTAAACAAGCCATCTTCTTCCACCAAGGTGATTACCACGCTAAACTCAGGAAGCTTGTCCTCCGTGCTTTCATGCCTGAAGCAATCAGAGACATGGTTCCCGACATCGAATCAATCGCTCAAGATTCTCTCCGAAACTGGGATGGAACAATGATCAACACTTACCAAGAAATGAAAACAGTAAGACACCACATAGTTCTCTGTTTTGTCGGTTAAAAAAAACAGAGCATCTCTGTTTTTGTCGGTTAGGAAAAGCAGAGCATCTCTGTTTCTTTCTATATCCTCTGTTTCTGAAACTGTTGTTTTCTTTCATCAGTACACATTCAACGTCGCGTTGCTCTCGATCTTCGGAAAAGACGAGGTTTTATACAGAGAGGATCTAAAACGATGCTACTACATTCTCGAGAAAGGCTACAACTCGATGCCTATTAATCTCCCTGGAACGCTCTTCCACAAAGCCATGAAGGCTCGCAAGGAGCTCTCGCAGATCCTCGCTAGGATCTTATCGGAGAGAAGAGAGAACAGATCCTCGCACAACGATCTTCTCGGTTCATTCATGGGAGACAAAGAAGAGCTGAGCGACGAACAGATCGCCGATAACATCATCGGAGTCATCTTCGCGGCTAGAGACACGACGGCGAGTGTGATGACGTGGATCCTCAAGTACTTAGCTGAGAATCCCAACGTTCTAGAAGCTGTTACTGTAAGTTCTTTTACTGACACGTATTTGTCGTTTTCTGGTAATAAAAGTGGTAGTTTTGTAATTTTCTTGTCCTTGATAGTTTTTTTGGTGTTTAACAGGAAGAGCAGATGGCAATAAGGAAAGACAAAGGAGAAGGAGAGTCTCTAACTTGGAGTGATACAAAGAAGATGCCAATAACTTCAAGAGTCATTCAAGAAACATTGAGAGTTGCTTCAATATTATCTTTCACATTCAGAGAAGCTGTAGAAGACGTGGAGTATGAAGGTATTGCATAAAATTTACATATCATTTTCATGAATCCCAAACCATACTCTTTGAACTTATTTTTACTAGTTTTACTTTTTACAGGATATTTAATACCTAAAGGATGGAAAGTTTTGCCGCTTTTCAGAAACATTCATCATAGTGCTGATATCTTTTCAAATCCTGGGAAGTTTGATCCATCAAGATTTGAGGTAGTGTATATATCTTCTAAAACAATATCTTTTTAGTTTTGGCAATTAACTTGTATTGATATTATTATTTGGTACGTAGGTGGCTCCAAAACCCAATACTTTCATGCCATTTGGCAATGGAACCCACTCGTGTCCTGGAAATGAACTAGCCAAGCTTGAGATGTCTATCATGATACATCATCTAACCACCAAGTACAGGTGTGTACTATTTACTTCTTACTTTTTCATTTACTTTAAAAGTTTTTTATCTCTATTTGTTTATAAGGGGTACTTTTGTAATTCAGATGGTCGATAGCTGGAGCTAGTGACGAGATTCATTATGGACCCTTTGCCCTTCCCCAAAACGGACTGCCCATTATGCTGGTCCGGAAGTCGGAGATCAATATGTAGAGTTACTTTTGATTGCCCCTTAGCATTCTTTAGAGGGGACTAAAGAAGAAAAACAATAACTAATTTTTCATGCTAAAGAAAAATCGGGAGAAATGGAAAGAAAAAAAATCAAGATTTTGGTAGGCAAAAAATCTCAAAAATGGGAAAATAGGAGAAGCACCAATTGTACAAAAAGTGTAATTTTCTTTTTTTTCTTAAGTTTAAAATGGGGAAAAGATGGTCATTGAGTTTTCAAATTCTGGGAAAACGCTATATGAATTCTTAATTGCATTTTCATTTATCCACAAAAATATCATGAATGTATTTAACTGATTCGTCCTTGACTGAGACTTTCCAAGTAAACACTATATGAATTCTTAATTGCATTTTCATTTATCCACAAAAATATCATGAATGTATTTAGCTGATTCGTCCTGGACTGAGACTTTCCAAGTTTTTAATTCGTTTTATGATATACATATAAGTTATGTGTTTCCAAGTTTTTAATTCGTTTTATGGTATACATATAAGTTATGTGTGTGAGTACGTGTTAGTGAATTACTGAATTGATTACCTGGAGAAATCCCCAAATCAATATTTTACAGTGATGTTTGTTTCGTCTATCACACAATAAATCGTTTATTTGAAAGTGAGTATGGAATCGTTAGAATTGCCACAATGTGTGTGTGCAAAAAAAAAAAAAATTTGCCACAATGTTTATAGACATTTGTTAGACTGGCGGACGACTTTGACCATCATTCACCTATGAATTATGTGGTCATCGTCGTATAATCTTTATACACTTATAGTCTTATATCATGATTGAAGATATTAATGCACAGCTGTAATTGATTCCTCGGGGGAAAAAATATCAAACAGGCTATCAATTTCTAGTCACTATCTGTCTTGTTATCGTTTTATCTCAATTACTTGTGTATTTCTATTCTGATATAACTTTTTTAGCAACTATTCTGATATAACTTATATCAGATAGTACTAAATGGTATCTTATGAGTGTTGACAAAAAGTAGCATCTATGAGCAAATGAGCAATGGACAGGTGAAACAGTACGATATATAGAAAAAACGATTCTGTAAGATTGTCTTCGAATAGAAAAAATCTAAACAGAAATCCTCTGCGTCCTTTCTCACTGAAAAGTTCCATGACAACCAGATGGAAAATTGATGTTTTAAGTTTTAACCAAATGATATGTGAGATTACATGAGAAAAACGCAGGATTACTATTGAAAAGAAAAACAAAACAATATTCACTTGTTCTTGTATTATTTACGTCATATTGTCTTCCTTGAAATATACCACGCATCATGATTTTCACGTTCATATTCTAAATTTAGAATAATATAGATATTTCATGATCTATGGTCCCGAAAATGTCGGTCCCTGTAGTGATATTGCATTATCATGTTTTTAGAGGTTCATAAATATATACAAGAGATAACAACCCCGTGGTAGTTTAGTGATTTTTACTAGAGTAGGAGTTGCTCTGTTGGTTTTGACAAGGGATGACTACTTTCTAATGTGAAGTTATTAGGTCCATTATTTATGACCCATTTAAATATCCAGAAAATATTTTATCAGTAAACTACACATTTCATCCGGAAATTATGTATGTATTTTAATAGATCTGGTTTAATTCTTTTTGTCTCAAAAAACAAATACTTCCTCTTTTTTAATATAAGTCGTTTTAGTGGTTGTCAAAAAAAAATTTGTTTTAGTGTTATGCACATAAATTAAGAAAATTATTAATTTTTTATATTTTCTAAAAAAACATCATTAATTATTTACCTAACCACAAATCAATCAGTAAAAATATAGAAGATATATTTTCATTGGTCATTCAACATTGAATGTTAACAAATTTTATATAGAAAACCGAAAACGTCTTATAATTTGGAACAAAAAAATTTCTCTAAAACAATTTATATTAAAAACGGAGGGAGTATATACATGGGGGAAAGTTCATATGTAAAATTAATTAGTTTCTAAAATCTCGAATAATTTTATGTTAACATTTACAATTTTCTGAAACTACTAGGTTCCCAGGAGTTTTTTAAACTCCGTAGTGAAAATCTACAGCTAGGTATAGCAGAAAACATCTACAACCATTTCGCATTTAGATTTCAAAATCACAACTACGGCCGACGATATCTAATATGATAAATTTTTTTTTTTTTTTTTTTTTTCTAATATGATAAATTTAGGACCATAGTTTAACTATATGTCTATTTTATCTGCATGTGCATTAGATCATATGCGAATACACCGTCAACCACATATGTGAATCCGCACGATCTAAATAGGTACCTTCTAATGTGGAAGTACGAATACATCACATATATGCTGCTGGTACGTTTCAACCCAACTCCGACTATATTACGGATAAAATTACGCTTATAAAACCCCCGTCACAAAGAGTTTCAAAAAGAAAAAAAGTTTCAAAAAAACACCCCCGTCATATCGCACGGGGATTAGATTTTAACATAAGTTTGGGAATTTCTTTCTTGTGAGCATTGTGACTATCTCTCTTTTGAAACACTTGTTTAGATTTTTTCCAACCTACATAAAATCTTTACTTTATTCCACTTCTTTCATCAAACAATAACATCCTGGATTCACTCTTGATCTGATTGTGAACCGTAGTCTTCTCATGGGTGTCACGTATTTTATTTATTCACCCGGTCATTAAATTGGTTTATTGACTTAAGAGCCAAAAGAAAATCTCTGTTAAGTAAACGTTCATCGTTTCGAAACTTCCCAAGTTTTATCTGTTGGGATCGCTTAACTGGCCAATACTGAACCACTGCGAATTATATCAACAAAAAGTTCACTATTCACAATGTTTACACGAATATTTACTTTTCGTATTTATTTTGTAGATAGTAAAAAAACTTTCATTAAGCATAGACAGACGTAAACAAAATACAAGAACTTAAAAACATTTATAGGATATTTTTTTTTTGTAACTGGATTTATAGGATATTTTCTACGTAATCATGTCCTTTCACAGTCCTAACATTTATTTATTTCGTACCAGATCGGCTATTTTTTACGTATCCGTACCAAATCAAGCCAATCGACGATCTGTCAACATATCTGAATTAGAATAATGATGTAGTCATAAGTAATCATAATGTTTCTACCAAAAAAATCATAATGTAAATAAAATTTTCAAATATGTCGTATTGCTGTACTTATGCAAGTAATGATGCACTAACTTTCATGAAGAAGCAGGCTTTTGCTTTGACCGCAAATAAATAACTAGAACTATAGCTCTTATACGTAGAAATATCTATTTGACTTGTGAACATATTAGTTATATATTTGTAAGTTAAGTACGTGTACTATCTATCAACTCCGTTACGTGGATTGTTTCAGGATTAATATATGTGTCATTTATTAATTATGAAGAATAAACAGTCTGGCATAGAGTGTTTTTATTTTAGTTGACTTTTTGGCTGCAATCCATAATCTTAGATTAAACATATAGAGTATAAGATATTAAATAATTATCTACGAGAAAAATATAGGTTAATTAGTTCAATGGCCGTTCGATTGGCTTAAAGACTTGAATATTATGATGTAAAGAAGTACTGCAACAAAACTTCAAATTTGGAGATGAAAAATTTAGTATCATACTTCGTCCTAAACTTGTAAAGCTTATCATTTGATAATTAATCTTACAAGTTATTGATATTTTTCCCCCAAAAACAATCCTGTTTGGTCGATATACACCAAAACCATATAATCTTAACTGCTAAATTTTCTTTGGTATTCTAACTAAGAAAAACCATGAGCTAAATTTAAGTAATTAACCAGATTAGGTAATTAGATTGAAAACGTAATTTAAGTAATTTCGTTTTTCAATCTAATTTATGATTTGTGGTTTCATAATCATGTCATAAGTCATAGGCCAGATTAATTACACACCGCAAATAAAATGATTTTTCTGACATTAAATAGTAATCACAGTAGAGTAGATAAAACAAACAATTTAGATGTGAAGTGTAATGGAATCATATGGTCGGTAGAAAGTACACAATCACAATGTTGTTGTTTGTTGAGTGACTTGAGTCCGAGTCATCCATTATGAATGTCTACTGGTACACCAACAGTTTCATTTTATTTATTACGAAAATTCTGATCATTTTTTTTAAAAAAACATGTGTAAAGTCACAAGATGATCATCATTCAACAAATCTTATGGTTGAATAAAAAAGTCACAATATGTTTGTTTATGTAACAACTTATGAAACATCTTTTCTAACAGTAGAAATATTTTTACGTAAGTTTTTTTAATTGAAGCAAACCAAATTACCACTCATCTTAACCGAACCACAGAGCCATTTAACCAGAGAAGCAAAAACCGGTTAAATCTATCTTCGCGGCACTGTACACATGAAGCAAGAGTCATGCACTGACCGAGGCTCATTACGTTACCTATATAGCCCATAAGGTTTCCAATTTCGTAACCAATTCATAATTCATAAGGTTTAATGATTGATCTATATAGTCAGTCATACATGAGGCACTTATTTACGGCTCACCGAGGCCCAAAGATGAAACCGCCAGCACCACACGGGTTGTCTTTCCTTTTGTTTTAAACCAAGGTGGCAAGGTTTCGTCTTTCGTACGTAATTCCTATAAATATCAATCAGCTTACAACAAAAGCAATATTCCAACAAGAGAGCTAGCGAGAGAGAGCAAGAAACCTTAATAGTCAGACTAAATTCCTCTTTGTTCTTTCCAAATATTCTCGTTGAGTTTCATCAGAATGATGGAGACTGAGAGTTTGCAGTATCCCTTGACTTGTTCATCATCATCATTACCTCCTCCACAATATCAACATTCAGAATTGTAAATAGGAAGCTTCATCAACCTGGTTACTTATTACGGTATAGGATACAAAGGTGTTCTCTGTCATCTTGATTCCCACTATTCAAACACTAGGTCTTCAAAACGGTATGGCTTCGATTTGACGGTTATGGGTTAGTCTTCAAGGAAGCAACACCAATAATCAAGGAGATCCTAATATCTTGCCCCTTTCGAGCGACCTTTCTCACATCTTCCCTCTAGTCATGAACTAGCAGATTTGGGCTTTGTGTAAAAAGGGTATGGCTTTGGGCCTGTGGCACATATCATTGACAAATTCATGTTTGTTTTTGTCTTATGAACTTACTTTTGCTACTTGATTTTCTAGAGAATGTTGTTTCATTATTTTCCTTTTTGTTTAAAACACTTAAAATTCTTCGAGAATACCGAACAAAACCCATGCATGTATATCTATGTATATATGGATGTTTAAACTTAATATATTTACTAGGGACAATTTTGCAAACAAGAAGGCATGAGGAAGAGAAAAAACCCTAACCAGACTAAAAGTCTCTCTTTTTTTTGTTCTCATAAATTTTCACTTTAATTTGGTCGGAATGATGGCGAATGAGAGTTGTATCTCGCCATTGTCATCATCTTTATCAAAACCAGTAAAATCCAAATCCCGTCGGTTATTTCGCCATATGATACCGAGTTCATCGAAATTTTGGTGATGTAATGAAATACTCCGGTGCTTAACGAGCGCTGCCTGGAACCAACGATACTTGGTCGGGAGGCGCAATCCTTTAAAGAAGATGGAATGATGCCCTTGAATAGAATATTCTTATACATTGGTAAAATGCTAAATCTTAATCCGATAGAGAAATATAACAAAATCATGTTTATCTTTTAAGGAAATATAACATATATTCCAATTTCATCTTTCCTATATATATCTATCAACTTTATAATATATATTATTTCAAATTCGACAATACTTCAAACAAGAAGCGAGGTACAAGAGGAGGAAAAAAACCCTAATCAGACTAAAAGAATCTTCTTCTTTCTTAAATTTCACGTTAGTTTGGTCGGAATGATGGCTACTGATAATTCCCAGTATAATTCGTCATTATCATCATCTTTACGGAAACCACAAAATCCATATCCCGTCGATTACATTGGAAGCTTTATCACACTGGTCTCTAAATACGGTTTACGATACCAAGGCTTTGTCTATAATTTCAATCACGATGGCAAGACCCTATGTCTTATAAACGGTACGATCTGAAACCTCTGTTTGAGATTTATGTAACCTGATATACAGTTTTCGTTTAGTTTACAGAGAATATTTCGATAAAGTAATTGTTTTTTATGTTGTTTGATGTTTGTGCAGTGGTATGTTACGGCACGGAGGGCAGGAACCATATCGGGTATCATATTCCACCTTCTTATGAACTTTATAGTTACATTGTTTTCACCACAACTCAAATAAAGGCAAGTATGTGTGTTAATTTATGTGTACCAATTGATCATTCATTCTAATTTGATGCTTTCTTGGCTAAACTCGTTCCTCTTTTTTTTGTGTCACTAATTTTTTTGCAGAGTGTAATAGTTGATTCTCCTGCGAGCTTAGCAAGAGGACTAAGTAGTAAGATTTATCGTCCCCCAAAACCATCACTCCCATACGTATACTCGTCATACAATCAAGACGGTGCTAAGATACGCCAAAAAGTTCCATTATTAATTTCCAATGAAAAGATCAGCAAAACGGAAGCTATTACAGATACTTATGATACTTCCTCAATTAAGGGACTAGTCAATGATGGATTACAAATTGCTTGTAGAAATCTTGCTTTACAGAAATATCCCTGTTTAAATCACTATGATCCTTGGTTTAACCATGTTTACCAATCTATGCCATGTCCTGCCCTTTATCAAGATCCTACATATGCTGCACCGTCATCGATTGCTTCTCAAAGTCTCTTTACCTCTTATCCATCTGTTCCATTTTCTCTTCGGCAGGTAACATATATCATCATTCTCTCTTTATTACATATCTGCATTTTATTATACATGTCACTTTACTTGCTTTGTTTTGGTTATAGGGCAATGGAGGGTTTGATTTTGAAGCATTGCCTCAGAACTTCGAGCCGTACAAGCTATGGGGTCCTGAAGGAGACAACAACCAAGAAGATCAAACTGCTTATACTGTTGATGGATCTTCTTATCAGAACGAGACATGGAATTATCAAGGAAACAACAATCAAGAAGATCCAACTGCTTATACTGTTGATGAATCTTCTTATCGGAACGAGACATGGAATTATCAAGGAAACAACAATCAGGGAGATCAAACTGCTAAAAATATTGACGAATCTTTTGACATGAACTCGCGCAATCCGTTCGATCCTATCGGTAGACCTTGGAATCCGTTTGGCCCTATCGAGCGACCCTTCTCATATCTTCCCTCTAGTCATGAACTGGCAGATTTGGGATTTGTGTAAAATCTAAGTTTGAAAAAGGAGTGGGTGGCACATATCATTGACAAGTTCATGTGTGTTTTTGTCTAACCAAGTAGTTACCTTTTGTTACTTATGATTTTAAAATCTTTTTTCTTAAAGACCACGCTAAAAGTTCTTCAATAATATGTAAAAATCTTTGAAGTTTTTATATTTCCATATTTTGTTTTCTTATTATTCTCTTTTAGACTTCGACTGTTTGACATCTTAATCTATTAAAAGGGAAATACATTTCACAATAATTACCAATCAATGCCACTGACCAAAATACAGTAGTTTTACAATTTTGCTATCACATTAATTTCCTGAACCAAATAAATCGTTGATATTGTTACTAAACTATTCTTTAGTTATTTACATTTAGACTAACAAATCTGGGCAGTATAAATATTATCTAAATTAGTCCCAAAAATACATTATTGAACATATTTAAATCTTTTTGTAGCATCTTTTTTTGTCAGTCTTTTGTTCTAACATCTATATTGTTACTCTCTTTTTAATTTATCAAATAACTTTTCTGAAAAAAAAATCTAGCATTCCCAATTATTCAAAACGAATGGAATCATTAATTGTCACTATTCTTTACTAGCAATAAAATTTTCCAAATTTAAATGGTACTCCAATAAATAAACTTTTAAAAATAAGTTTATATAAAATTATCAAGAAATATATTATTTTTTCAATATGAAAAACTTAAAGTCCAGTTAAAACGAGACTTCACTTCTTCTTAAGAGCCTCAACAACATTAAGTCCAATACAATAAGCAATAGACATAACGGTGACCATCGGATTAACCCCTAAAGCCGTCGGGAAAACACTTGTGTCCGCCACAAATAAGCCTTCGACCTCCCAAGTCTCCCCCGTTGGCCTCACCGCAGATTCTTCTGGTCTAGTTCCCATCCTACAACTTCCCATTTGATGAGCTGAACATATCTGTCCCGACAAATCCTTTAAGCTCTTTGAACTCTCTTTCCTCACAAACCTCTCAATCTCTACCACACTCGCTGTTCTGACGTTCAAACTCTTACCTTCTGAGTTATGTGTCCCTATCTCCTCAGCTCCAGCCGCTATCAGAATGTTCAAGACACTCTCAAGACCTTTCTTAAGACTTTCTTCATCTTCGTCGTTTAAGTTGTAGTCAATGTAACTCTTAGAATTGATTGTTCCGGTTCCTTTATCTCTCAAAAGCGTGAAAACGTGTGCGGTTCTTGAGAATTTGAGCATTCGGGTTTTGAAATCATTGCTTGACGTCCAAGGAATAACCCCTGCGAACATCCCTGGATGAAGAGAAGGCGTTTGGATCACCGTTTCACCATAAGTAGTCTTTGCTTCTGCGTTTACAACGCTGGACATTGCGGTCATTATCCCTCCCTCGTAGCTCTTTTTCTTCTTCTCTGGCCACTTCTCCTCCTCAGGGAACCATCCCCAAGCCATAACTACAGGATGTAAACAAAGGTTTCTCCCAATGTTACCGTTCTTTAAACCGCTCTGTTTTAAAAGATGAGGCGTTCTAAGCGCACCGCAAGCCACTATCGTAGCCCTAGACTCCACCACATAAGTTTCTTCCTCAAACGCAAACGCAATTCCAGTGGAGGTCTTCTTCTTGTTCCCACTTTCACACTCGTACAAGACTTCCATCGCTTTACAACCTGGAAGGATCAAGCCGTTACCAGATTCCACTAAATCTACAAGCCAAGTCTCTGAAGTCCCCTGCTTTTGACCTTTCTTGCATCCCAAGGAACAAAACCCACAGTAATGATCCTTTGAAGCATTCCTCGGAATATTCTTCACTTGTAACCCTAATTCTTCACAACCTTTCCTCAAGACCTCATTATTAAACCCTTCTTCCACAAATCCGCATTGAACACCCATTCTCTCACACACAACATCCATTGCCTCTCGGTACAAATCGCTTTCAAACAACTCGAGTTCCGACTTTTCAGCCCATTCCTTCATCACATGTTTCGGTGTCTTGATCGAGGCCGACCAGTTAATGGTTGAACCGCCTCCTACAGTGGACCCGGCGAGAATCACTACGTTCATATCAGAAGTTGCTAGTATCCCACCGGACAAGTACATCTCATCCATTGCTTGTCCCTCAAGTTGAGAGAGATTGCTTCTTGCATAGTAGTTTCCTTTCTCCACCACCAAAACTTTGTAACCCGCCTTGGCTAAAAGTCCGGCCACCACTCCCCCGCCGGATCCAGACCCAACCACCACGGCATCACACTGGATTGTCATCACTGGGTTAGATATAGATGATCCGTTGTTATTGCTCTTTTGAGTTGAAACTGTGAACCCATGACCTGTTAACTTCTTTGTCACTGCTTCTCTAGGATCTTTGAGATCGATGATGCCATTGTAAAGTGGTCCAAAGATCTCCTTAGGCATCTTCTTGTTAGTCTTCTTCTCATTTAATTCTTCTTCTTGATCACTATGATCTGAGCTAGGTCCATTGTATCCTATTGCTTTCCAGGCCAAGTTCTTTCTTTTTTCATCCACCTGAAATTATTAAATCATTTGAAGTATTTAATCTTTGTGATAATCATTTGGTATATCAAACTGACAATTTTTTATATTTAACTGAGTACATAGACACAACCTACAATCCAAATTGAATGCCCCGTAGTATTATGTATTCCCTCTTTTTTTTTTTTTTTTAAGTTTGATTATTTTTAAGAAAATCACAGATTAATATTTAGAAATTTCTATACAGATTAACGTTACTCAATATCAAATCACGTGAATGGAAAGTAAGTTTAGAACTAATATTGCATTAACTTTTTAAAAATGTTGAAAATTATAAAGACAAAACTTAAAGAAACATAAGGATCATATGTACAAGTTAAGTAATAAGAAATTAAAAATGTAGTGAGAAACTAAGAGTTGCATGGGGTTAAATTTTTACCTGAGTAAAGAAGACAAGTGCAGTGATAAGTTTGATGGACCTAAAGAACATTCTTAGGAGTAAGAAATAGCTTGAAGCCCAATTGAGTAATGTCTCTTCTCTCTGTTTCTTTGGCAGCCGGCAGAATCTCCTGAAGTATGGAAAGCCGCCGATGAAACTTCTCCGACCACACAAGACGAGACTTCCAATCCAAGTGGAGAGTGACCACAGTCCAACTCTTAAAATCCACTTCTTTGGGTGGTGAAGTCTCTGACTCATTAACCTCGCCACCTATTATTGTGAATTTATGAAATAGTAACAAAATTACAAAACGTCAACGGTCAAATAAAATTAACGAAGATGATATAAACCAAGGATAAGTATTTAAATCTATTTAACCTATAGTAATTTTCATATTGTTATTATAAAACTAGTATGTGTCTGAAATAGGACCCGAAATGTTTTGGTTTATTAGTCTACGTTTACTTCTTTTGGCCAATGCAGTGATGACAAGAAAAGAGAAATTTGTATAGGTCATCGTAGTGATATTAATACCATAT